>NW_023339807.1:7631858-7641094 GCF_004916995.1 Morone saxatilis
GGGAGCTTTGCATACTACGTCAGTGTGTGTGTGTGTGCACCCATTCAAGATGTTTTGAGTTACTTTTTATTGTATTTGTTTACAGTTCAAATTACTTGGACTTGAAAAAGGCATATTAAGTTCCAACTTACAGCACCAAAAATGATATGGTATTCTCACACAGATGTTTACATTCATTGTGCCTGGTTTAAACGCTGTCAGAAGATAAAAGTTATAGGTTGCACACGCTCTTCCCTACAGACAATGGTTTAATGTTTATAATTTCCCCTTCCCCAGCAATGTCCTGTTTCCAGTTCTCCAGTCTAATAATATTAGTTGACATCACATAATCTCCAGCATGGCTCCACCTATCATTAACCAGAACTGAGGTCTAATCAGCTAATAACTGAAATACCTGTGTGGGCGTGCAGTGAGTTTTTTCTTCTCTTTTGTTTTTTACACAAGGTTTCCTAATTGCCTAACATCTATATCATAGTTTTTGCAAGAGTTTAACTAAAAGACATTCATTGAATCAGCTGAGACGTGCGAGTGGAACATGACTACTTAATGTCATTTCCATCCAGTTGAAGTGAAAGCTTGCTGTGGTGAAATATGTCAATGTGATCACTTTAATGCAGAGGGCTGAATTTAAAAAGTAATCAAATAGCCCCATTGCATTGCAATGACTAGATATAGTTAATAACCATCTAACAGTTGAACTACTACAATCAGGATTCAATGCTCCTATTTGTCACAAAATCATATTTTCTATTATGTGCTGTGAAATGCAAGGGTAGCATACTCAAGAGCAGTGGGTTCCAATCTGGTGGTCGGGGCGCACACTAGGGGTCGCCATCGTCCTTCAGTAATAAAGTATGCAGTTGTAACAACCAAAGAACTAACAGAACAAACATCAGGGAGAAGAAAACACTGAATTTGTCAAAAGATAAGCCTATTAAGTATTAAAAATTTAAAAAAGACATAATACAGACAAAACTCTACAAAGAGTTCCTAAAAATATCAGGAAAACGTATCTCTGATGAATATTCACAGGAAATTATCTCAAAATTCATCCAAATTGTTAATCTCACACAAACCTCTTACAGTTATTACATTCACGTTTTACTGTGTATATCATTGGTATGCATTGAATATAAAATGTCCATAAAATATGTAATTTAGTTTGGGGTTGTCAGTTTAGTCAATGATAGAAAAGGGATCCCTTAAGGAAAAAGGTTGGGAACAATGAGTAAGAAATACGCACACACACACACACAAATAAGTCAATATCTCACAGTTGTTTGTTTCAATAAATCTTTTATAGAAACATGACAGAGTCTTTCTGTATCTCTGAACAGTGCAATCCACTACTTTCCTCCATAAAGCTAAACACGGGAATTAACAGATTATCATGAATTATCAACACCACTCTAAACACTCTTGACTATATGGATTTCATATACTTGACATGAAAGCATGGACAGTGGGTTAGGTGGTCACACTAAGCGACTAATATCTACATCAACGTTGACCTTACACATACAGTACAGACAGCAGAAGTAGTGCGAGACATTGACACAACCTCCAGTATGTGAACACGTAAGGAAGTTTTTGGTAATAGGTTTGTGTTACCGTTGTGTGCAGTCACTTTCAGCTCAACCACCTCAACCAAAACAATCAACGGCGAATGGCAAAGCACTTACAGAAGGAATTCTCAAAAGGTTTTCTTCATGTAAAAGCCCTTTCAACTTCTAAATACCCCAAAAAAAGTTCAATTGATTGAAATGAAAGTGACAAAAATTGGATTTGCGTGTAAAATGATGTGTATGTCTGAGGGTGTGTATGAGATCAGTAGCTCAGTTATCAGGCAGAAAGCATCACACCTCACAGCGGGTACACACAGACTACTCTCTGTCACTCTCTAACAATAAAACAAAAGCCTGTCGTTGGATGGATCAAATCCCGCTGCTGCTCCTGTGTGTTCTCTGCAGAAGTCAGTGTGTGTTCTGGTTGACCTCTAGCAGTCGCAGGAACGACCTGCAGACAGACAGACAGACAGGAAGGAAGGTCAGTTTAAATATTCAGATGGTTAACTTTCCTTTTGAAAATGTGATCAGTAACATAAAACGCTGGGTTATACAAACTTAATCTATTACGTTATTAAGTTGTTTTTAGATACATTTTTCAAAATTCAAGTTAAAGAACATATAGTCATTCATACTGTGTTTTGTTCATACTTTATAATTTAATTTATTTATATTTTATAACCATGATCTACAGCCAAGAAATCACCTTTTCTTCATTAAATCCACATTATATATTTTTTCAAATGTTGTAGTGGAGCTTGTTTTTGCAGGAAATCATAATTATTTTTCATTTTTGTACTCAAATTATAAAAACCTTATCAGAGTATTTATTTATTAACTTTATATGTATACTTAATGTATCATTGGCATTCCCAAACCACACAAACACAATCTTTTGTCATTCGTTAAAATTGCTTATTCACATTTGTATCAAGCATTAAAAACCATTAAAAGCTGTATGTGGAGAATGAGGTGAAGAATGAACACACTCACACAGAGAGAGAGAGAGACGAGAGAGAGAGAGGAGCCCATGCAAGCTGGAAATTGCCGATCAGTGCAGTGTGTCCCTGTGGCGCCTGCCTTAACAGTACTGATACACACACACACACACAGTTATTTTTTCCCATACTATTCCCACCTGCGGTATTTTGGGTGGTACATCAAAGCTGTTAAAATCAACGACAACCTTGGTTTTTTCAGGAGCCATCATCCCAATTCCCCATCTGAACTTGAGGCTCTCAAAAACTACAATGTATTGAAGAGAATAAAGATGGCATTACAACCAGGAATTGGTGGAGCTTTGCAAAGAGATGAACAGATGTAGGTTGTCTTTTCCATTGCAAGGAGGGCCTCACTTCAAATGGTACCAGTGCATGGCGAGTGTAGGACGGTTTCTTCTGAGTTTTGCACCCGTAAATTAGGACAACCTTGTTGATATCCTCTACCTCTGCTGCCAAATTCTTCTCCTCTTTTTGGGTCTGGAATATCTCTTACTTAGTGCTAGGCTTTTCAAGCAGCGTCCTAACGGAAGTCTCCGCTCTCTGTCGGAGGTAACAACGTAGCGTAATCATGCGGTAGAGAGGTCCTCATCTTACAGAGGTGATCCGGGCGGACACAAAATAGGCTGGTAGCGAATAGGCTCTTACCACGCGACGCAGTGTTTAACCCTTGTTGGCCCTTAAATTGGTCTCACGTCATAAAAGACACATCGTTTTTCCCAATGGGATAAGCAAAACACTGGTTGATTACATGTATGACTTGTTTATCAATGTGTTGTTATTTTTTGTCCTGCAAGTTCGTAATTTTTCCATTTTTGTGTGGTGATTTTCAGCCAAAGAGAGCCACGCTTTTAATGGCTGCAACCGCAACATATAAAAAGGGAGTGCCTCCCTCCTTCTCTGCCTGCCAGCACCCGGTCCACCACCTGTTTGAACAGTGAGGATGGCAACTATGGCTTTTGCTACTCGGGAGCTTTGCATACTACGTCAGTATGTGTGTGTGTGTGACATGAGGTCGTTTACAGTGAAACAGATGGACAGAGTAAATATAACTTTAGACCTTGCAGAATGTAAACAGGGTGATGAAATCTTGAATATGTGTATCTTGCAGTCCACATACATGTCTACTACAAATGCAGTATTGTTTTGTGTCTGTGGTTAGAAGAGACATTTACAGTACAACCACAACTACAAACCTTCCTTTGCAGGTCAATAAATATTTTAGTAGAACTGAGTTACTTTAAACTGAAGTGAAACCAGTGAATAACTCATGTATTCAGCTGCAAGGACGTCCTTAACTTAGCTTTTTATTACACTCACAATGAGGGATGAGAGGATTTATGATGTCATAAGTTGATAATGGTGAATTTCCATTATTGGGATAACCGTGAACATCCTCACATGAATGAAAAAGCTGTCTAGCTGGCTAAAGTATAGTCCAATATTGATTTCCTGATTTATTTTGAACTGCCAGAGGGAGGAGCCCACATCTTTGAAGCCATTCCTCTCCTATCCAAATCCCAAACCTGTCACCATGGCTGCTTGCCCACTGCATCCCCCGTAAGAAACTAGATGTGTGGAAATACTATGCATACCAAACTAAACAACGACAGAGAGATGAGGCGTCCTATATATGATGCAATATTTGTTTATAAACAAATTGTGAGGTTTTAGTGCTTTTTAAAAAGTTTTAAGTTTTAATTTGACGATCATCAGGATAATAGCGTGAATCGCATTTATTTTAGCCAGGACACACAGAATCGTCCCACGACAGTTGATATGGTAACGAACATTACCTTGGTCGGAGAGCATCTGCTGGGCATTTTCTGTATTCCTTCTGCAAATAGAACCAAAAACAGAGTAAGAGCAGAGAAAAACCAAAGACTTCCATGATTTGTGTGTACCATTACTTAGTTAACTTAAGGTACACGATCCTTGGAACTTTGTAATACATAGTACTTTTACAATATAATATAAAATGTGTAACTGTATGAAGCATCACCTCTTGCCCTGGTTGAACTTGCACCTGCAGTGGCCACCTGGAAAAAGAGAAAAGATGCATTGGCTTTCTTTACATCTGTGTATTTGAGCATTTATGACTATGTATATGTGGAAGAGTGTGTGTGTGTGTGTGTAATTTGCATCTTACTGAACAGGATGGTGATGCCAATGAGACAGAGGACAGCAGCCAGAATCAGGCCTCCAACACGCAGTCTGTGGTAGTCTGCACAAAAAAAGGTCATGGTTAATAAATAGAACTAATAAAAAAAGAAATGCATCCAAATAAAGAAACATTAGTAAATTACACAAGAAAACACCTTCAAAAGTAAGGTTAAGAATGAGCAGTAAAAGATTATTACACAAAACAACTAAGCACAGATCATCATCCTCGTTCATTGCATTTTCAAATTATAGTGAAAATGAGTTAAAGAATGAATTACCAAAGGTAAATGGGTCATCTTCCACCGCTGGAACAGAAATTGAAGAGGGTCAGTTGGAGGAACAGCAGATCAATGAAAAATTACAGAAACATTCACGTATCAAACAGTGACACAATAAAGTCAACAGTACAAAGTGAGACGGGCAAACACAATGGCCTAGTTCAAAACTCTTGCTAATGATTGACATACGCAACCATCAAATCAATACCTTTCCAACATAACCAATTTTAAGCACAAATGTAAAAGGAAAAAAAAGAAAGAAAAAAGATCAATGGGTCTCTTACTATTTTCAGATATAAATATCAAAGTCCTTTTTGGATGAACTCTAGTAACAGTTTTACTGAAATATTTACTGTAGTTGGAGGTGATGATTTAGGAAAAGTCATATTATATACTTACAGTTCTGTTCTTCAGCAAACACCAGGGACACAACTGAGAGTTCAGAAAGAGAGACACACTTTAAAAAGAGTGAAACATAATAATAAACATTTTGTTTATTAGGGACTATGAGGGTGCAAAATGAAGAATTTGGAAAGTATCATTCATGTGGTCTACACATGACACTAAATATACTAATATAATATAATATCAATAGGTATAGTAATAGCTTTTTTTGGTAAAGTGTCATTTAGAAAAGGCTGATAAATGAAACTGTCAGTGTCAATGAATAAACCACCTCTTAAAAAGCTCTTAAGTCTTTGTTATGGTTATTGGAAATCCAGATCTGTTTAGAAATGTTACATAAACCTCTCTCTGTTTCATCTCTCTTCGTGAAGGAGCAGTGGATGTTGTTCCCCTCACTTTTTCAGCACCGTAACTGTACAGCACCTCATTTTCCATCTTATTTACAGTGTTAGGCATTGGCTTTGCTGATAGGACACATAATCACATCACACACCCAGACGCTTCAAAATGAAGAGTGAAGGGGCAACCAGACTGCCAGTGATGTGATGATCTCTCTGACCACTCATCCACCCAGTTGCCTTCTGTCTCATCTCAGTCGCGGAACAATGTGTCACAAGAATATAAATACTTGAGCAATGTGCTGATGGGAGACAGAGCGTGAGCCACAGTTCCCTCTGTAAAGAGGAAGTGGAGCTAATAGCTCAAAAGTCCTCGTTGATGTAACATTAATAATGTTCAGTGGCTCTTTGGTTGACTAAAACTCATCAGTTCACTGACAATGGATAAACAGATTTGCTCTTGACTTTTAAAAAGAGGAAGTTGCTAACTTTACTGAGTTCTTGGATTTTTCTTAAGAGTTTTACTCACATGTCATCAACACCAAAGCACCGATCTTTGACATCTTCAAGCTCGATGTTGTTTGCCTGTGGAGATAAATACAGATACTGATATCAACAACAATATCACCGACAATTAAGAAGGTAATTAGACTGATACTAATATTTTTGTGTGCAGCTTTACACTAAGTTAGTTGCCAAAACCTTCAGAAACAAAGATATTAACTAAAAATCTGTGTCTGTACTTGTTACTTATGTTTGTGTGTGGACTGAAAACATTAACTACAAATTGTGGTGCACTGATGGGCTACTGAACAAAGCTCGAACTGTATTAACACAGGGTAAATAATATTATCTCAAGTCCCAATGGCACTAGTAATGAAATTTTAAAGATCTGTGTCCATATTAGAAAGCTGATTACTGTACTCTACACTGGCTTGTACCAGCCAACAGAGTCAACAGAGAGACCTCAAGCAACATTTAGCCTTTCTGTGTTTCTAAAAGGACGTAAACACACAAACGAACTCATCACTCACACACAACATGCATCCGCTCCCTCAGAAGCACACGCAAAGACACCTGATCTGAGTTAGACAGGCATAAAGTGGTCTCTGTTGCTCTCTTTCACACCCAGACACACACGGAAACTTGATCTTATGTTGATGGGTACAAGGTGCTCTAATGGAGCCAGAACAGGATGAAGAAGATCTCTGTGGGTAATGCATCACGCTGCTGCTAGGTCAAAGCTTCAGTCTTCTTTTTTCTTGTCTCAGTGTTTCTTTTTAATTCCCTAGAGGGTTATTCCATCACATAAAATGTACAGTACGTACGCATCCATGCAGATGTCGTCACCCTCTGCTACTGTCCAGATGTTCTTCATTTATTTTTTACAAAATAGATTTCACTTGCAGGCCAAAAAAATCCATGAGAATTTTATCAAAGTGCACTCAGCCTTCCAGAGATATTCCTGTCTGTAATGTCATTTTAATCTTATTTCTAGCGTACATTAGTGTATAGATGGTTAGCTTTTTGAAGTGCCATCAGTCAGTGGAGATACCTTTATTTTCCAATGCCTGATAATCGTTAAAAATGACAAAAAGCTCTCTTAAATACTTCCAGTCAAGGTTTTACCATTCTCTCCTGACACTGGGTCATAATTTACAGTAATCTGATTTATATCATCCTTAATCAACCTGTAAACTTCCCGACAGCTGAAATTACATCCCACACATTGTCTGTGTCCACGCTGTGTTAGCTGCCATGTGGAGGCAGCCGCAGAGGCAACGTGTGCACTGGGAGGAGACACGCCTTAAATAACACAGCAGTGACTTTCCACTTACTGCACCTTTCCGCTCTGAGCATACCACTATGAAGAGCAAACCCACCTGTTCACATTTCAGCCTGGCATTTACACACAGGGCGTGAGAATTCACACAGACATGCATGCGTTAAAAACTGCGCCGTACAGCAGCATTTCTCCTCTTTTATCTGAAGCTTTTCCTGTTTGAGAAGGACAGTGGTAATTGGAGAGAACACGCGAGTGAAAATAGGATTTGTGAGTAGGTCCCCGTTTTGCATCTCATGCATGGTAAACAGCATGTTTGTTAGACCTCAAGGATTAACACACAATGCTCTGTGGTGAGGAACACTGAATGTGAACTAGGCCTTCAGATATGAGGAAATTCTGCCACGTGCGATAACACTGTTCCAAACTGCGATGACGATGTGACTTGCGATAAATAAACAAATACTGAAGAGTGCAAATTAGCTATTCAGTTTGTATGCTTCTAGCTAAACAGGCAGCTTTTATTTTGGTAACAATTGGCTGTTACCCGAGCTAGCGCGCTGTGCTTGTGTAAACGATAGCGGTGGTGGATGAGAGAAAGCCCTTCTCTACAGATTTACATGTGGATGCTTGTTGACCAGTGTTGGCTTTTTAACAGTTTTATTGCACTTACCTCACACACACTTACTGTGTGTATGTGGAGGAGCTGCGGCCGCGACAGGGAGCAGACAGGAAGGGGCAGTCTGCAGAGCAGGACAGCTGTGCAGACAGACACGGCTGCAGCACCATACATCAATACTGAATACTGGATTTCTTGTACCCATCCGTTCATAACACATTCATTTTTTCTTATCCACTTTGTCTTTGTCTTTTTGCGAATGTGGTGCATATCAACGACTGATGGCTCCTTCAGAGAGGGAAATACAAGGAACAGCATTTCACTTTCTAGCGGACTTACCTGTGTTGGTAAGTTAGTTGTTATAAGTAATCTGTACAGCAGCGACCTTGGAGACCACCCAGGAGATCCAATTAAACGGAGGATCTAAGTAAAACAATGTTGTGTCCCTGCCTCTTGCTGCTTGGTACTTTGGAACTTGGCAGAACGAGCAAAGAGAAGAGCGGGGCGATGGGCTTCTTCTCCCTGGTGCCTCGTCCACAGCAACCCAAGGCGAGGCAGGAGAATTGAGGAGGATGGGAAACCCAGCGCCAGACAAGCACTATGAGAACGGCTTGACCTCGAGGAGAAAGGACACACACAACAGCGAAAGTGACGGAAGGAAGGGCAAAAAAAACAGAAGCAGGAGAGGAGAGAAAGACAGCGACGGGAGACGAAGACGCAAGAGGCAAACTGAGGGTGAGACCATTGGAAAATGGCAGAGAGCAGAGGAAGAGAAAGGTAGGAGAGAGTGGAAGGGGTTGAAGAGGACAGGCGGGGGGGGAGACCAGGGAAGCAGGAGAGTATTAAACGACGGGTGCGCCTCCCTCTTCCTTACTTTAAGTCCTATTCTAAAGCCAAATGTCTAGTGGAAAGGTGGAACGCCAGCAGGTGACGTGGCTGGAGCATGTATAGCCACACTGCCCTGGTTCGTGAGGGGTGCAGTTCCCTCATTTCTTCTCTCTTCTCCTGCCCTCTTACACTCGTCGAGCCTGCCCTTATTCATCAACACACTTATTTACCACTAAACATTCCAACACCTAATTTCAAA
>NW_023339807.1:7641194-7649600 GCF_004916995.1 Morone saxatilis
AGCAGCACTAGATTCCAGTGTGCAGCACATCCTTTATGAGAAACACACACACACACACACACACACACACACACACCATGGACTAAACACAGTGTGAACCTGCTTTGCACTGAGTGATGAATAATTTGCTTTTATCTCAGCTGAGACACAGTTGACCTTGTTCCTCCCTTCTCTTTACCAATGCACTCCTCTGTCATCCGTGACTACAATACACAATGTTTCTCTGGAATTCCTGGAAATGTGATTGATAGAGCAGATGACCTAAGATGGGTTCAAAAATGGGTTCAAAATGAGACGTTCTGTGTCTCTACGGCTGCTAAGCAGCTACGTGCTAACAGCTAACTGCTTTTTTTTAGCTGCAAGATAAGTTTCAGGTGGAAAACCAAAGGGAAAACCAAGTGAGAGAGACAGAAAAGAAGACGGCGGGGGATCAGTGGAGGCAGTTCACTCATGAAGGAAGGGAAAGAGGGACGGAGAAAGAGAAAGGAAACGACTTGAAAGTTGGGAAGAGTGAACAGCAGCAAGCCTGGGGGAAGGAGAGAGAGAGAGGCAGGAAGACGGGGGAGCGTGCGGTTGGGAAAGAGAGGGAATGAGAAAGGATACAAAGAGACGGACAGAGGGAAAGAGGGAGTGGAGCATACTAGAGTCATGAGTCACACATGGCAACCGCAAGGCTAGCAGAGAGCGGCTAGCAACAGACGGCACGCTCCTCACTCTGCGGCCACGATCTTCCTCAGCGGTCCCTCATCTCACCTTCCACACACGCACATTAACGTTGAACAAAGCAGAAATGAGTAGCTGTGTCTCTGCTGAGCACTTAAGAAAAGCTTAGTGGTTACACAGGGGGCGCGCTGAAGGTCACAGTCACGCCCCCGCTATTATTACCAACGTCTTCCTTTTGAGGTTTCTAAATTTGTGTTTGTGAGGCGCCAAAGCGATGCGAAGAAAGGTGAGGAGAAAGTGTGAGAGAGCGCTCTCTCTTTCTCCCCTCCACCTCTCTCTGCTGATTTCCTCACCCTCGTTTTCTTTTTTAAGAATCGTGGTCGTGTGAGGAGAGGCGAGGACAGCGAGCTAAGTCTGTCTCACCTGACAAAGGAAAGACGACTCCGCCTGCCGCCCCCTTCGTTCACCCTCCCTCCATCTCCGGCTCTCACCCTGTAACCTCTCTCTCTCTCTCTCTCTCTCTGAAAAGCTGTGCTCATGTCAGTATCGTGGATGTGCATTTTAATATGTCAAAAGCAACATACAGTCGATGTTTTGCAGTTACACGGGTATGAGCAGGATGTGTGACTTGAAAAAAATATATTTGGGACTGTAGTTCCAGTATAAACACTTGAGGAAATCAAATCTCTGTTACCAAACAAGCATATTCATGTGTTGTATGTTGAGGAGTTTTACTTTTTTTGATGCCCTCACTTTCCCTCAAGATGCCCTGTTTACGTCTACTTCAGTTACTGATGTCAAACACGGAAGGGACATCAACCTGTTGCAAGACAGACATAGTATAGAAATTGCAGATAGCCTTCCAAAGTGTATGTTAGCTTAGTGGCATGTGTGTGGTCCTGACGACGCCCCTTGCTCAAACACAATATATTTTACAACTGCGGCACATTCTGGCCTGAGGTCATTCTGTGTAACATTGATTTCTCCTGGTATGCAGATTGCGTTTTGGTGTGAAATCAGCTTTTGTTTCATGATTTTGAGGAATGGAAACATTTACTAATGGCTTCTTGTTTATCTGTGCTCAGTCATATCTGTAACCATGGGTCACAGAAACCCACTGATAATGTAAAAAAAAAAAAAAACCCAACAACAACCCACAGCTGTTTCAACTGTTTATGCATCTCTATCCTTTTACAGTTAATGGCTCAAGGCACTCTTCCAGCCACCCTATTGTGCTCCCATACAGTGTAAAAACCATTTACAAACATCACTCCAATTAGTGCTGAAACAGTCAGTCAGTGGTGGATCAGCAGAACACTGATGGATGATCATTTGATAACCAATTAATAGTTGACATTATTTAGCAAGTAAAAGCACCAACTTCAACAAGTCCAGCGGATACATCTGAGCTCCTGTATCTGTCCTTGTCCCAATCTGTCCTTGTGCCACATAGTAGCAAACGGTTATCACCACTGCTCTTATCAGCTGGCCTTTTCACACACACACACACACACACACACCAGCTTACAGCATGTGTTCAATAAAGCATGTAACAGTATGACAATATTGGAAAGTTCCCCTGGGGAAGCTCTTCATTGGTACTTGAGGAGCAGAACTATCCAGTTATTGCTAATAATAATAATGCTAATAATAATAATAATAATAATAATGCTAATAAAGAGGCCAAGGATTGAATATAAACACATAAAGGCTTCAGGTTTTTATTTTATCTGCTGGGTTCAACCGACTGAAGGTCCAGACACAGTCAGTCCGTCCACTGTAAACCTGCTGTGGACAGCGCGATCAAAGCGCGTGAGGGAAGAGTTTCGTTGGCCCGTGTGCGCGTGCCGTCCCATTTTCCTGACCCTGGTGGTCTCGAGGAGAAATGTCAGCCGGGTAACATTATGGCCTTATGACATATGCTGTATTGTACTTTCACATTTAAAAGACGAGTGAACTTTTCTGTGTGGAAATGGACGATAATTAGTTTGTAAGTAAATGAATGAGCGAGCTGATAAACAAACAACTGTTGTCCATCGCAAACAGACCTGTTGGGAAGCGAAGCGCTGAGGTTACATGTATCCTTAAAACTAGCCTGACTGGAGCTAAACTGTGCGTCACTTGCCTAAAGAGATGCTCCCGAGCATGTTTGGAAAATCTTGAACCCCACAAACAAATTCCCCCGAATAAAGAAAGACACTTTCTTTATTCGGACAATCTTCTGTGTGAAATATGAGCTTCCTTTGTTCAACACTTACCTCTCACACGTTGAATTCAGCAGCGACACAAAAACGGGGAAATTTCTCACAGGCGGACGGATGTCTGACTCGGTCCTAGCGACTTTTCTCCACTCTGTGCGCCAACACCCTGCCTTCACCACTGAGACACTCAACAGGTTGGCTCGCTTTTAGAAAAGGGGGCTGAGTTTAAAATGATCGACTTTGTCAGCGTATCCTGATCCCGGGTCGGTTTCTATGGCCCTGCTGGCTGTTGGAGAGCAGACGGCTGGAAGCGAACGGGGCGTGGAAGCTGATCCAGAGTCAGGACTGAGAGCCCGGGAGGAGGAGTGGGGGATTAATGTTTGCTTGTCGAGAACGAAAATGGCGAAATTTGTCTATTTGGGGTGATTTACATTTACACTGGGATTTAGGTTGTTGGCTATGGTAGCCTACATATGACAATAGTAACTTAAGGAAAGAGTAACACCAGTTAATGTGAAAAAACAACTGCAATATAATAATTTAGTTTAGCATAGTTACATTTATTTTAATTTTGGATTTGCACACCAAAGGTTTCCAACACATTTTCTAACCTGGTCAATATTGAAATGGTTGACCACATGGTAATCTAACTCTACAGATTATCATACAGCAAAACATATAATGAACAGCAGGAAATGTTCCTTATGATGCACTATTTCAGTAACTATATGCAACATAATGATTAAACTATAAGCACTACGTGAGACAGACAGACTGTTGTGAAGGTTCCAGGTACAGGGAGAATATAAATGAGCCTGATTTCCATACAAGAGCTGGATACATTTCAGCATTAAAAACAAATCAACACAAGGGGGGCTTCATGATGACATTTCAATCTTTGAGACCGCCTTCACATCCTTCATAATTTCAGCAGCCCTTCACCTGTTTTTTAAATCAATGGTGTTTCTTTGCACAGGTCTGTACAGGTACAACCCCGACCATGCACCCAGTCGCTCCACCCCTTGCCTGTCAGCTCTTCCTCCTGGACCAAACTGGTTTGTCAGGCACGGTATCAGATTTCACTGTTGTCATCTTCCGCTTTTCTACAAGGTAAGAGAGGAGGGCGGGGCGGCGGTTAGCGTGGCAGTTTGGGAAGAAAGACAGAGAGAGAGCCAATAATAGGGGGGAAGTCTCATGTTACAATTCAGACACTGACACAAACACACATTTTTAAGGAGATATAAGAGAAAAACATACTTGTCCTTCGTAGAACACTTTTTGTCTGTGAAGGCAAAGTAGGATAATGTTACTGAGGTTACTTACACTTACAATACACTAATATGTCTTTGATATTGCCATAGCTCTGACATTTTCATTTGTGATTTAAAGATAAATTATGCACAGACTACTTGTTATTGTGGCCTGCACGGCTCAGTATGAATAGCTAATGTCTTTCATTTCTATATTCTATCTCAACTCAGTTTCATTTCAGTATTTATTCCACAGGTTTACCGTGTTGCCTTATTTTGTCTGTGTGGTTTCAGGACTTACAAAATACAAGTACTATTCCTCCGGCCACCAACAAGCAGGCAAAGATCAGGCCTCCAATTCGTAGCCTTTCATAGTCTGTTAGACAATAATGTTAGAGGTTAAGAGGGTCCTGGTGCACTGGAATAAACACAAATGCAAACCCAAAGCAAACATATCCTAAAATTAACTGGACTAATAAACTCATATTTGAGTCATGCTTCTAAAAGTCTTTCATATTACTTTTTAACAGTCATGTTTGCAGTGGTTGATTTGTCATCAGACACATGCAGTTTGTAATAATATAAGTGAATACATTATACTGCACATAATCCATATATGAGTGAGTAGATTATAGTATTAGGAGATATGACTGTCAGTACTTACTGTAAACAAACGGATCTGCAGACCAAATGCAAGAGGAGGAAAAATAACAAAAGTTAGTGGTTTACTTCAAGCAATTACCCAATGTGACAGACCATTGTAATAGAGACAAAGGAACTTAATGTGTTTGATTTCTTCCTAAACCAGTTTCTCAACAAACCAGTCTCAGGACAAGATTATGTAAAAGTAGTTTTGGCCTTACTTGCTTCAGTTTCCATGAAAAGGCTGAAGAGCACTGCAAGAAAGTCAGTCAGACAGAAGGTCAGTTGTGTTCAGTGGGAGTTGTCTTTATTGCAGTCAGTTGTTAGTGCAGCCATTTTCTTTCTTGTAAAAACAAGTAGTGATTTAAAGGATTTCAGGGTCATGGAGTGCTTTTTGAACAAGTGAGCTTTTGTATGCTCTTAAAGTCTCTTGAAAATAAAATATCTGGAATATTCACGGACGAAATAATATGTACATAATTGCATATTATAATATATATATATTATAATTACAGTACAGTACACTTAGTGTTTTGTCAAAATGTCATAATTTCTTTCTGTAACAGTCAGCTAACATAATCTTCAAGAGAAAGGAGGGTGATCCACAACCTTGAGACCACTTAAATGTTGTCCTTGTATTTAGTAAGGTGCATTTTTGTTCTTTTTTTCTCATGACCCTGATGACGTGAAATGATATATATGTGGAAAAGTAAATGTTTTAAATTTTATTTACCTGCCATAACAGTCACTACAGTGAGACGTCCCATATTCTACACAAATAAGAGTCAGATAAAGACAGAGAGAGGGAGAGAGAACATGAGTGTGAGAAAGCATAAAAGACAAAGAGGAAAAGCGAAGTGTACATTTTTTTCCCATCACTTTTCCTTCTCAGGCACACATGTGCATACAAGCAACAAAGCCTGCACTTCTCCCTCTCCCCAGGCAAAGTGTCCTTCTTGTGTGAGAGGTCAGTGTCTCGTCAGCAGGGATGCATTCTGGGTGTTTAGAGAGTAAACAGTGGATCATTTTTTGTGTTGGGGCAAAACCCAGCAGGTTTCCAGACAACTTTCCTTTAGTCTCCACTCAAACCTCTCAAACTGTCAAACACCGTCATGTGCTTTACAGTATCTAAAGATAATTTCTGAACCTGTGATCTCTGAGCTTCAACTTCATACAAACAATTGAATTTATTACTAACTTTAGAAAGTTTATATTTACTTTGCTTATATAACATTCACATAGGTGAGAAAATACAACTTTTCAGAAATATGATTGAGTTTTATAACATGCATTTCAGAGTAGTATTATTGTAAACTGCCAATTGTATGTACTTTGCAGATCATCAAAAGCCAACAGTTGGCTGAAATATTTTAAATTATTGATGCAGACATTTAAAATGTATCCTAAGGGTAGGAGAAAAGTGAGCATGCAAAATGACTTTTCAGTGACCTCACTTTAACCTCTAACTGGCCTTGGACACCCTTGGGAATCCACCTGGTTAGATCTACTGCATTTCCTCTCTGCTTTGCTTCGCTCTGGCTCAAACTAGTTTTCTATTCACAAGTATTTTTTCCCTGCCTGTTATTTAAACCGTGCATAGAAAAAGCATAGTGAATTAGCTCTAGACAAATCACGTTTGCTTTTTTCAATGTTGGTTAAATCTGACAAGAAGAGTTACGTGGTGTACCCAGAGTAAAGAATTTTACATCAAAATAAAAACACAGATAAGAGACTTCTTACGCTGTTTTGGTTCACTTATCTTCAATCATGACCTCTTTCTTCTTTCAAAAAATGTCATTGCACTAATCAGTTCGCATGACATTAGTCAAGGTCAAACTGTGGACGGGCCTTTGTCTTTCAAATGCATGCCACTTCTCAGATGACACAGCAGCAACAGAGAGCAACAGAAGAATGGGCTTTCTTCTTGTCTTTAAAGTGATTTACAAAAAATAATTCGGTTGGCCCACTCTAGCGTGGATGTTACAGTTCAGTGTCCTTCACATTTTACTGTTCTGTCAACATCCCCTGCATTCTTCACTCCTTTGTTAACCGACTTCAGTGCTGCTCTGCTTCCTAAATGTTTTTAAACCCAAATTCAATTTGGAAAATGTACTGCTATCAGAGAAAAAAGGTTTACCAAACGATAGCAAAATGCTGCTTTTGTTAAGACTAACCAGAAATCAGCACATTTATCATTATGGAGCTGGACATACAGCTTCATAATGAAGGGAGAAAAGTTTTGAAATTCACTTGTCATAACAAGAATATTTGCTATTCAATTTGTTCACATTTTCCTCCATAGCAAATTAAAAACTCATCTTGCAGTAAAATCATCAAATAGCCTCTATCTACCACTCTTTGCTCTCACACTAAAACCATCAGCAAAAATGATAATCAAACAAGAACCAAAACCTTTAACATCAACGTTCTCGAAGAAAGGTGACCTTGAACCCTATGAGGCCCATCCTGCCCTGCTCTCCCATACAGTACCTGTGCTTACCTGTGCAGATGGTTCAGAAGCAGAGGAGTGTGTGTGAATGTTCCAAGACACTGCTTGGTGAAAAGTGTGCATTTTCTTTTTTACCTGAATAAGTATCGCCTGCTCCTCCTCTTTGTTTGGGATATAAACAAGGTGCAGGGGCGCCGCATTTACGTACTTAGTGGACTAGTGGCAATGTTATTTCATAAACATCAGCGTGTGTGCATGTGGATAATGGAGTAATTGTAATTTGTAATTATGGTTAATACACTAAACCAGGGGTTTTAAAAGTCTGAGACTGTGGGCCTCTCCTTTAGACAAAGCTTAGAAATAGGCTCAATCTTACACTAAGACACAGATTCAAATGTTCATATAAATATTTTAACATTAAATCCATGTTACACTAGTTGTAATTCTCCAGCTTGACTGCTTTGACACACCAGTCATGGACTGTGTTTAAACAACATAGTGAAGAAGCAAATCAGAGGGGATATCAGTCATGGAAAATATGAATAGTGGAAAAACTGTGATAATAGCAAGACATCATGATCTTCACCATCTAGCCTTCCAGATACAGCAAAATCAACTTATTTTTTAAGCATATTCTTTTATTTTAGATGAGACGAAGACAGGAGGAGGGTGTGACAGTGTGTGTTGTACAGTGCACTATTTCTGTCCTTCTTCCTCTGACTTCATTGTTCTCTCTGTGGCTGTCAGGTATCACAGGTATGTCCCCAGTGCTCCTCTCTCTGTGGAACAGATTGCACTGTGTTGGTCTTATGGTTGACAGGCATTCTCCTTTTTTTTTTTTACTAAATCTTGGCAGGAGGGAAGGATCCTATCAGGACTGATTCAAACTCACAACCTTGCCTAAAGGGACCTTTTTTAAATTGGGAGTTGTTGTTTGTTCTTGCATGTATCAACTCAATTCACTTTAATGGCCACACAGTTAAGCATGGTATGTTATGGTATCTGTACAGATATGTTATATATTTATTATATATATTATATATAATAAATATATTTATTTATATATATGTTGCACCCTCAAAATGAACTGTCAAAAACACGTCCATCTTCGTTTTAGCAACTTTTTATTAAAAGAAAAATCGTCCACGGTTCAACACAAGCACACATTCCGTTTTCAGCCTGTATACACAACAACGCACCT
>NW_023339807.1:7649625-7664986 GCF_004916995.1 Morone saxatilis
TGTCTACCCTCTCTGCATTCATGGATCGTCCTCTGAAGACACAGGCATTGTCCCTCACACACCCTGGAGTTCTGGTTTAGGGGACTCTGAATCTGAGGTCTGACTCGACTCATCTCTTGCTCCTGACTATCCTCTGGCTTGTAACTCCTCGTTTGACCATAATCATGTGTGGTATTGCCTTGCTCGTTCTCTGGGAAAACATCAGAATCAATGGGGTAAAGTAGGTTTCCTCTTCCAAACAGCAGGAAAAAAGGAGACAACTCTGCTTGATTCGCTGAACAGTTAGGAGTTGTAGCATGAAACCCTTTTGTTCAGATAGTCCTTGCAGTTAGGTTTTTGTGGTTCTCCCCAGTGTCCGGAGCATACTTAAGTGTTCTATTAAAGCGCTTCTCATGGGTATAGAACAGGGGATGATAAGGTGTCGTCTTGGAATGCTGTATTCCCACTGGACTTTGTAGCTTCTTGAATAATCCATTCTCGAATTCTCTCTTCCTTGGTCGGTGGTGAATTTTGGCAGGGGAAGCCGAATCTCAGAATGAGTCATCAAGATCTTGCGTGCAGGCTGTTTTACCAGACTTGTTTTGGTGTAGCATAAGATTGTGCAACTTTGTAAAGTGGGTCATACATTACCGAATGTCATTCCACTCCACCCTTGCTTCTCTCCAAAATGCAATAGTTCCAATGGATATCATTCAAAAGGTGCTATGTTTTTATGCTTTGCAGAGGTGGTCCTTGTTTTATTGTTTGGCTTCTTTTGTTTCAAACACGGCACACCTTTGTGACATAATGTTCAATTTCCTCTCTCAATTTTTGGCCAAAAGAAATCTCTCTCTGGGCTAATGAAAATCATCTATTCAGGTCCCTAAATGGGCCATTTACTTTCATATAGGGTTGCGGATAACATCAGTTGAGCTTGAAATTTCCAGGGGACCACAAGCTGGTGATCGTGAGCGTTGTTCTTTCGCCGCAGGATTCCATCCTTATCCAACTGAATGGACGTGGGCCACTCCCTCAGGAAGGCCATTTCACGGGCTGCTGACTCTTTGATATTGTCTTTGTATCTCAGGCGTTCGTTTTGTTGTTTTCAGAGTGATGACTCTGCTTATTTACTTCATCTTCTCTTTGGACACTGCTTGAATATTTCACTGGTATTGGGTTGGATTGTAGTGTCACATGCATGTTGTTTATGTTTCAGATAAACACATCCACATATATCATGTAATGGGCTGAAATCCAGTCAGCGTTACCTTGTGCTCCTGAGCTTGCAGTCCTTTCTCCAACTGCTTGCATTTCATCTGGTTTACACTCCCTGGGTGCATTTTTTTCATCAGTTTGTCCATTTCTGGCTGGTTGGCCGTTGGATAAGAAAGTCTGCGTCCACGGTTTAACAGATTTCCTGGGCCTGATTTCAGGTTAAAGCGTAAATCTGCTACTCTTGAACCCAACAGTGTCCCACAGGCATTAGTTTGGCAGGTCTTCATCACATATTGTCAGGGGGGGTTATTGTCGCTGTACACTGTGAAGGTGAGGGGCATGGGAAGGACGGATAGTCTTGGAATCGCTTCAGTTACAGGCCCACTTTGAGAGCTAAAAAAGTTCCAGCTTTCCTGAGGGAAGGCCTGTAGTTCTTCTCTGCTGGAGTGAGTGTCCCGATCTGTATCCTACACTCTCAGTGCTCCACATTGAACGCTGATACAAGACAGCCCCAGACCTTGCTCAGATGCATCAACATGTATTGCACAAATTGGCTTTCAAGATCAGGATATGCCATTACCTGGGGGGTAGGACAGAGTGTCACCAGTCTTCTCTAAAGACCTCAGTATGCTCGCCGTTTGCGACCTGTCGCGTGACACTGTGACGTCAAAATGACGTAGATTCGCTGGCGCGCCAGGTTGCGGCACCACCTTTTTTTTTCAGCTGAGCGCGCCAAACCGGAAACAGGAAGCTTTCCGAGCAAGTGCGCCTCTTACAGGCATCTGTTACGGATCCTTCAATGAAGGAACAACAGAGGTGCCAAGAATTCATTGCGAGAAATCGCCAAATGAATTGGGTTGGAAAAGAGGGAGGCCATATGCCGGAAAATTTTGGGAAGAACCTCCGCGGACTGATTTGGAAAATCCAAAAAAGAGGTCGCCATTGTTTACCTTTTTCTTCTCTTTATGCGTAGAACATAGCAAAGTCGGTAGCTGTACTCAGTTGCGAACCTCTGTTACAGGGAGAAGCTTGCAACTATTGTTGCGAGACCACCAGCGCAAGTATAAATTAGGTTATGGCTCTCCCGTGGACGTCACGTATGTCGCCGCGACCAGGTCGGCCAACAGCGAGTTCTACATGACGACTTTTATACTTGCTGGTGCAGTGACTGTCACTTCACTGGCTGAGATGGGGGGGCAGTCTGGGGGGGGGGAACGACGGCCTTGTCCTTTTTCTGCCTGTTTTTTTCAGTCGTTGGGTGGGACAACAACTAATAAAGAGGCTAGCATCCTTGAAAAGTCGCCAATAAAGTGCTCTGGTAGTAGCCTAGGAAGCTAACCAGGGATCCTCCCTTCTCTGGGGGGACTGTTTTGGGTTTTGCTTTCTTTCATAACTGGAACAGCCTCTACCTCTTTCGGGTTCATCCGATATCTTCCTGAATTCTTTGGGATGGGGGTCGATCAGGGTGTGTCTTTTCATTTAGCTGTCGATAGTTACACAGATCGAAGCGGGAAAGATTACATGGGCTAATAATAACAAAGATTACTGGCGTTGGCGTAGTATGTTTACCATCGTCACTTTCCGGTTTTCTCGTGCACTCACTGATTCGCTAGTTCAAGGGGCTAGCACTCCCCAATCAAGATTGTTCATTTGAGGCCGACGGCCACTGGCCGATACATGTCGATCGGCCAAAATTGAACGCCGACACCCCAACTGATACGCCACACACCGACCCACCCCACCCCCGTCCGACGGCTGATTATCGGGTTGGGTGCAGAGACCAAAGAGACAGTTTCCTTTTCTAAAGGGTAAGTACAAACATTCCAAATCTTCCAAACATGCAGGCATTTCAGGTAAGTGTTTTAACTTGAAATAATAATCATGAAATCAACGTGTAACACAATTAAAACAAATTAATCATGGACAATCCAAAATTAACAAATATGACTGTCCAGTTGTGCCACATATACAGTACCATGTTTGCAGAATATGCAGTGCGTGTGCATGTGTGACAGTGTTGATCTGGGACTATTTATACCCATTCCCTGTCACACACTGACAAAGCTGAGGCATGCATCAGCCTCTTAACAAATGATAATACTGTGGACAGAGGAGATAGAGAATGACACACACACACATAGAGACGTACTGTAGCTGAAGGTGTGTATGTGTGGTTATATGTGTGTGTGTAAGTGATAATACAACAATTTGGCTGCAGATAGAGTGGCAACTGGTGATGACAAGGGAGAGAGAGAGAGAGAGAAGAATAGAAACATTTTACAGGCTTATTCACTCCTATCAAAATGTTCATATTAAATTAATCTTCACACAATGTCCAATTGGGAACTAAATCTAAATGCATAATTACCTGAAACTGATTTTTAAGGGCTCTGTGGCCACACTGTATATGTGTGTTGTCGCTGGTTTCTGTCTACATAAAGCACCAGTTGTCTGTAACATTGTTTAAGTGAGGTTAAAGAAAGGTCACTTTGTCCTGTGTCAATGGCACGTCACTGACAGAATTAGAGGAAATATAGAGAGCAGATGTTCAGTGTTTTTTTCTTTCTGTGGTAAAAATTACAATATTATTTTCCTGACAAACACATAATCTCTTCCCCACTAGTGAGCATTTTCATGACATTATTAGGCACAGTACAACAATGTTAATGTTTAAATATATATGAAATTACCCAGGGTACTGTATTCTCTGCCACTTGAGGATCTACTAACAGTAGACTGAAGGCTCACTGATTTCCTGACATTTATTTAAAAAAGTAATATAAGATATATACACTAATAAAAAAAGAAATTGAAGATATTAAACATGTAAAAGTTCAACATTCAACAATAAGGATGAAACTAGTTTAAAGTGCAAATAAGCAATTATATTAGCTTTATGAAGAAATATAATATATATAAAATATATTGCATTTCTGCTGTTGTTTACTTTACTATAATCTTGCTTTTCTGCATTAGTATTTTTTCCCTTGTGAAAAAAAGCTCCTTTAGACCTGAAAAAGAAACAAGAAAAGATCTCACAGGTATAGACAGAAGAGATGCCATATGGTCCTGCCGGATCAGATCAATGCTTCAGAGCATAAAACCTAATCTGTGATGTTCATCTAGTTTTTATCTCAATGGTCCACTACGAGTGTGGTAAAAACAGAGGTTAGTTGTAGCTCAGTTAAAATGCTTCTAAAAGTTGTAAAGTCTATTGTCAGCTCTTTTTCCAACTCGACTCAAAAACAAGATAAAATTGTCAGTTAAAGGTCATCTTGAGAACACACACAGAACAATGTAGGTTATCAGTGGGCACACACACACACACACACACACATACGGTACCACGTGTCTCTGTTATGGTGGTATTCAGGGTGTTTGTCCATAAACAGTGAAACTAAAGGTCTAAGAACAGGTTAGCTTACAAAGCAGTGAATGAGACCCAGTCACTCAGCAACAGAGCTTCACTTAGACCTGGAAACAGCCTATGGAAGTCATTCCTAATCTTCCTTGCAGAATCACATTTGGAAACTCAAGAAAATAGAGCCTTGGCGGTCAGTGATGGTTTCCTCACATGACAGTGGGTATTGCTTATTTATTATATTAAGTTTAGGAGACAGGACTTTTTTCCCAACCAGAGCTAAGAAATGACGAACAAGACAAGAGACTCCCACTCTGAATGCACCACACTCATTTGATCCTGTGTCATGCAAACACCAAATGTAGCCAGTCATACTGTATGCTGATCACTATAAGACTTCAATAGTTGTGGGGAATATGAAGAAATCAAACACCAGAATATGACAGAAACCTATCATGGAGTGAACCGAGGTGTAGCTGAGCAGCTGAGTCAACACGTTGCTCCACACTGCCTCTGCTGTATCAACTAAAAGATGGGGCAGAATTCCCCCCTGCTGATTGCCCTGGGTGTGTGTGTGCGTGTGTGTGTGTGTGTGTTGCTGGCTGTCCATACAGCTCTATCAGGTGTCACAACATGCAGTCAGGGGAATAAAGACCACAATCAAAATACCAGTGGTCATATTAGTGCTCACCGAGCTAAATTCTAACGTTAAGCGTTTTATCCAATATGAGCAACTGTGCAGAGTACTAGTGTTTGAGTAGTAAAATAGCATAATTTCAGTGAATTTGCTAACACAATGGGGGAGGTGTGGAAGACTGAAGAACTTGTGGTAGACCATGAAACACAAACGTATGTGTTTCAGATCATTTTGAGAACTCCAGGCACTGCTGTTAAAAATATCAATGCAAATTAAGAAAAAATCCAATTTGAAAACCCATGCACCGAATTTAAAAGAAATGCTGCAAATTGAGAAAACACAACCAATACAGAAACACTGAAAGTAGCAGTAACAGAAAGTGTTTCCAGGGGACACTAACAGATGAACACGCCTTTGAAATTAGTCTGCTAATTACATGTTAAGGTACCTACATATTTGACATCAGCTCCTATTGTTTCTGTTACTTTGTGTCAAACAACCAATAAAACAACATACCGACAGAAGGATAAAGAACAGTAACACCGAACACTGTGGAGGTTTTGTTCCTGACACAAGCAGACATGTAAGGAGTTCACCACCAGGGGGAAGCAAGAGACACTCCAAGGTTATTGGGTGGTTACAAGTGCATCATCGTTCAGATGAATGCTTTTAGGTGCTCTTTCACAGGGTGTTGCAAATTAACCAAACCATTTAGTTTGTAACCCTGTACAATAGCAGCAAACATCATCATGCAGCAGGAATGTTGGTGATTATGCAGTGGATACCCAGGTTGTACAGATAATGAGATACAGAAATAAACTTGCAAGTTCTGAATTAAAGCAGAATTTAACAGTTTGAAATGCCAACTGGCAGACAACAAAGAAACGAACAAACAACCTTGCAAAGCTGTTGTCTGATTCTAGAGTGAGCCAAAGCACATATTATATAGACACTCATACACACATAAAATGAATCTGCACTGGTGATATATATATGTCTATATAGTTTTGGTTTTGACATCCTGTAACTTTGATTTTGTCATGGGCCACACACTGACAGCAAGCTCGTAATTGCAATTCTATCTAGAAAATGAGAACAGACAATCAATAAACGAGAATATTACAGCAATGTAATCATCAAAGTATCTAAAGAAATTAAAAGACAAGAATAGAGTGCACAAAAACAAACATCAACAGCAGCAAAAAAAACAAAGACATCCCTAAGTTTACATTTGGTAACTGTAGAACTAAGAGCTAATGTGCTTATGCAAAGACAATGACTGTGTAACCACGTCAAAAGCACAATTTACGTACTTTACTAAGAATGCAAATACATAGAAAAACATTTTCACATCAAAATCACTTCACTGACTAAATTCCAAATAAAGGGATAGCAATTAGAGTTTTAATTGAATCATTTGACAAAAAGGTGCAACATGTTGTGATAGACACATAAATTGTCGTTTTATTGTTTAGTCTTTAAAATCAGTTCTTTTAAAGTGAATATGTACAGCAGCTGACTCAGGACTTTCACAACATCCCTGTGACCACTAACCAACAATTTAAAGCCCCATTATGTAACTTTTCTACCTTCATATAAGAGCTTCAAAATCAATCAAAATAGTTCTTAAAGTAAATTAACCGCTGAGCTAGTTAGCTCAGTCCATGCTGGCTGGACTGGGACCTCAAGCCGCTGCAGCAAGGACTCCAGCTTGGTAGCAAATCTTACATAATGTTGCTTTAAACGGACTGTTCTTTAAATCCTTGCACTTAAAGCTACATACAATGACTACATGCCTCTTCTAACGAACCACACGACCACACACACACCACACACCACACACACACAACCAACACACACACACACACACACACATTCACAGACTAAACTGGTTTGGCCACATTAGTGAGCACAGCAGTATATTTTACACATGATTTATAAAGTATATAAGGCAGTGCACATGTGACCCTGCATAAGTGGGGGAAGAGCTCTGGCTTAATCATTTCTTGGTGAATTGTTTGAAGAGCTTGTTGACTGTGAGTAATGTGTGCAGGGTCCAGTTATTGAAGGCAGAACAAGGAACTTAAGATATCAGGGGTCAGTCTGGATCCGGCCTCAAACATTTCAGTCATCATCTCCAGACTTGGATTGGATCCAACTTTCACTTCACTCAGATCGGTCAAAGGATTTAAAAATAGAACCAGTTAATTTCTACTTCTATTTTCTAGAATAGAGAGTACAACTTTGCATGTGTTTTATGAAGCAACATCAAGTAACCAAACAGTCTTCGTCGTCTTTCTGCCTCCTTTTAATCCTTTGTTACTATTGTGACCACATCTTCTTCTGTTTCTTTTCCCCCTGAAAGCACAAACACAGCACACATTACTTATCAATTTTCAATTTGTAGTCATTATATTACATATCTAACCAGTGACTTGAAGCATGGTACTTACTGAAGCACTTCTGGAGGGTCTCAGATCTCTGCAGCATTGTGTACGATAGACCAGCCACCAAGACAACGCCAAAGAAACCCCCGATGGTACAGCCAATGAGAGTGGCATGGCTGATGCCGCTATCTAGGAGAAAAGAGTGAGGGAGGAGAAAAAAAGAAAATAGAAATAACAGTTAAGAGATGAGCGATTAAAATGGGGAATGAACACAAACTTTTATGCCTTGTGAATCATATTTCCAGATTTAACAAATAGAAGGGAGAACTAATAAACCAAAAATTTATTTTTCTATTTTAAATGTAAAAGATACAGTATATCTGCTATTAATAAAGTAATAACAAAGCACTGAGAAAACACACAAACAAAATTAACATTACTTAGAATTATTTTACAGGACGTTTTCAGACGAGAGAGCAGGACTGAGCCCCAATCAGTGTTTTTACATGTAGTACAAGTAAGTAAATTAAAGGAAAAACTATGATTTAAACGTGTATTTATGATGTGATCAACATGGTGAGAAAAATATAGATATGTACAAAACAAAAGGTTGTGTGTATGTTCTATTTCCTCCAGATATGATATTGGCAGTCGCTTGCCTTTTGTGGATCTAGAGTTTGTTACCAAATCTAATAAAGGGAATAGGCAGTGTTGCTGTGTCTGGAATGAGACTTCACCATAGACACGTAGGATTGCAGCATGGGTTTCCATGTTGTTTGACTGCTGACACACGACTCTTGTGCCATTGTCAGAGAACGAAGTGCCCTTGAGGGTCCACACAGCCAATGACTCTCCTTTCTTCATTTCACAACTTCCATAGAGAGCCTGAGGAAAGAGACAGGGAAGGGAATGAAGAATGGTTCAGAAGAGAGGACAGGTAAGAAAGAATAATGAATTAAAAAAGAATATATGCACATGATGTGAGATATGCTCCAGCCCCCCTTGACCCAGCCTGAACAGGATATGTGGGTAGATAATGGATGGATGGATGGTCAATCTGCTACTGATGGTATTGGCTTTCAGTCAACAACAAGTTTGCAATGTTCACACATTTATGTCTTAATACTTTAACTTTAACTTTACTATTGAAATAAACTAGAATAAAACTCGTGACTCTTAAGGAAGATCCATTCAATGTGTTTTTGTTACAGTTGCACTCGTCCACAGTGGCAATGTTTTTCTTTAAAAGCTAAAATATCCCCTCAAGACATGTATTAAGACATATATTTAAATAGTCTGCTCGAAACAATAGTGTGTGGCTGAAATGTTATTTCCTCAAAAAAGTGCACAGTTTCCACATTAAAATCCTTAAAAGGTATCTCCTCCTTCTACCTCATTAAAAAAATCCAGAGTCTATGAATATGTAAATACAGCTCATTTTTTAAGTTTAACACAATATGTCTCCTACTTCACTGTAAGATCCATTCTCAGTGTCTGTGCACTGTAGAAGTTGCATACTGGACCAGGGTTGACTTCCAATCAAGTTGAGATGTCACAAATCTGTCTTTACACACATTCCTGCCAATGGTTTCACACTATACCACTGATGGTACTACTACAGATGGTAGTAATGCAGTAACTTTGGTAAAAAAATATTACACAGTGTTAACAATTTGTAAAATCTAACAGTGAGTTAGAAAAAAACACAACTATCAGTTCAAGTAAAACAATTAATGCAACCTCTAATGATCAGAGTTTACACTGGGTTTGTGTGTCTGTGACGACAAGATAAAGTTAATGAGGGGAAGAGTAGAAAAAAGTGAGTATAAAGTGAGGCAGTAGAGTAAATACGGAGTTAGACGGCCACTGACTCACCTGGGGAATGTCTTCCGCATAGCCGTAAGGGCAGGTGAGGCTGTAGTTCTTTTGAGTCCTGTAGAAGGTGAATGTGAGGTTTGGAGAAGCTATGGGCACTCCACAGAGAAACACCGCAGGTTCTCCCACAGCCACTCTGACGTCAACTGGGCGTGTGAGGTAACGGAGAGCTGCAGCTGAAGTGGTGGTGTTGGTGTCTTGAGCTGCAACAGTGCAGAAGTGTTGACAGTGTTGTGAGTTTGTGTGAGAGGGAGATGAAGAGGAAAGAGCAAAATGGAAATAATGGAATACCATCACTAATAATTATAACAATGTATGCATTTACACATAATTAACAACATATTTAACCCCCAGTGATATATATGTATAGATATAGCACTAAAACTCTTTCCATTTGTTATAACTGAATTCAATTCCAGCTATGAAAAAACATCTGACTTTTAACCTGTTACAGACAAGTAAAAGAAAAAAAAAATCAGGTGATTTCCCAGAATTCATTTCTGCATGCCCTCTGAACACAAGGTATAAATATTATAGCAAATTATGTAACATTACTGTCGTGTCTTTCTTTTAGCTATATGCGTCTAATCTGTGCTGTGAGAAATTAAACCTCACCTGGAAGAAAACATGAATGTTTTTAGTCCTTCTTAGAGCAAATAAAAAATAAAAACCTTTCACCTTTCTCTTGTCACACAGAGAGAACAACAATTTAGATCAGACTTAGAACATGGATCGCCAGGGCTTTCATATTTATATATATATATAATATATATCAGGAAGCACTGAAATTCAGTTGTTGAGTTGTTGTTATGTACAAAAACACATTTGCACCCATCTTTGGGATGCTAATCAGGAACTGAATGCTACTGCAACTGATATGAGCTTAAGCAAAGTCCCTTCACGGTCTTCATAAACATTTGAATATTCTAATGACTGTAAACTTGTGTTTCCCTGTAAGATTTTCTTGGTCTTCCCCCAGTCACTAAAGTTCTACTGAATGTAGAAGTAAATGCAAAACATCCTCCCAGTCTACACATAGTTCATTTCCTGCTATGACTTCTTTATTCATTGAAATATGACTGTGTTGAATGCATTTAGTTTAATGTGGGTAAGTACTGGAAACTTTAAGCATTAAATCTGATATTTTGATGTCATGGCTGTGGTAAGTTACCTGAGGAAGGTGTGGCGATTTGGAGCAGAGCCAGCAGCAGCCAGCAGATATAAGGAACCTTCCTCTTCCTCCTCATCTCTCCTTTCCTTCTATTCTCCATTCTTTTCTTCAAACAGTCTCTCCTATTATAAATCTGCAAAAGTTTGAACATTGTAACTTTACTTTTCATACAACGTTAAAGGAAAAGAATACATGCAACAACAGTACAAGTGTCTTTTGCATTTACGCTCAATGATTTTAGTTGTATCACTGCTTCATATGAAAAATCTGCCATTGTTTTAGGAGATAATCAAACTCTGATTCAGTGTCTTCAGTATATTATCACTATGCAAAAAGCAGCATATGAGCCATAAAATTATACGATTAATCCTGAAACTCTTTCTCCCCTTTTTAGACCTCTACTGATTCCTGGGTCTTATGAATTGGGAATGAATAAGGTTGACTTTTATAGACCATTTTCATGTTTCAAACTGGTTGGATTTAACAACAATAGCAAAATATAAAATAAAATAACAAGCACAACCATATTGGGTTTTCAGCCTTCTAACATTTTTTTGGCACATTTTCTGTACAATAATCATTACTGATGTCACACCACCTGCATTTAGACAGTTTCTGAGAAACATACAAGCAATCACTATTTTTTGACTTTACACTAGATTTTCTTTACTGAGCTTCCACATCCCTGGTTAATGCAGTTATTAAAATCAGTTTTGTAATCCTATCACCCATAATCCTGAATCTTTTGCCCCCAAAACCAAAACTAAATTATTAACACTAACCGCAAAATGAACTGGAAATTCCCCAGCAGCTCTGCAGGCAGCTTCCTTATTTGAAGGTTGTGACGGTGCTCCTTTAAAAATAAATCCTATGTATTGTTGAAATGAACACCTCAGATGCCTTGACGCCTTCTCCTCACTTTCTAGTCTGACATATATCTCCAGCCAGTGTCTACATGAACAGTGAAGAGGCTGTCACTGTCTCCACATAATGCTGACTCTCCTCATCTCACTCCATCCTCCCACTAGGTGGGAAGTTCAAAACAACAAGGCACCTGGAGGAACGTGGAGAGCTTCCTGATTTACAAGATGGATGTCTGTAAAAGAGAAACAGGTTGAACAGGCCGGGCAAGGAGGCTTTTCATGCTGCTCCATTTACTTTTGCTCTCTCTCTGTCACACACACACCTATCTGTTATCCCTCCCTCCCTCATCCCCCTCAAGTCTCCCTTACTTTCCCTACTGTCTCTCAGTCTTAATAAGCTTTAAATACTTGGCGACCAAAATTTTACTTTCAAATAAGTTCCTTCCTTCTGAAGCACAAGCAGCTTGGTATCACTTTTCACCAAATTGCTCTTGCACTTGTTCTTGTTTGAATGCCCTGTACCAATCAATTATAGCGTGTTGTTTATTTTTAGACACTGAGACAATGCATACCATAAAATTGAAAGAGTAAGATTACATTCAGGCTCTGCTGCTTGCGTGATAAAAGTCTACAGACACGCTAGCAGCTCTGTGAAGCTACACAGTTCATTTATTTCACATGAAGTAAATTCATAAGTAGTTGTGAGGTTTCCTGTAATGACTTATGTGACCAAAAAACCCAAAAGTATTATTGTTCAAATATTGCACATATAAAATAAGTGTAGAACTATAATTGAAAAATGCAGAGAGGAAGGAGTAATTGATGTAAAAGAAGAGTGACCTCTACAGTGCTTTGAGCTAAATGCTAACATGGGTGTGTGTAATGCTAAATTTTGTCGGTTTGCTTCATTTTGCTTAACCTAATTCCAACTCCTTATATTTTGTACCCTATCCTGAACATAATTACTGATTGAAATTAGACATGTTAAAATACATAATTTGTATTTATTTTTACTTGAGGATGTGATTTATGAGTGAAAATTGAATAAAAAATGCTTTTTAAAAAAATATTTTTGTTTACAAAGCCTATTATTACTATTCGTTTTTTTTATTTGAAGTTAACAGGATCATGGGAGAGGAGGGGATGTGAATTGCAGCAATATGAGCAGGGATTCGAACCCGTGTCAGCTGCGTACAGTATACGCAATTAAATTTTTTTTTCGTGCCATGGCCACCCCACACTAACTTGAAAAAAAATAAATGTTAGAAGGAAAGCAAAAAAACAACATGTAAATGAACAGATGTGAGACGAGGAAGTGTTAACCACAAGTTCCCCATGAACATGTGTTTTTTAACTTTTTTTTTTTTCTTTAAGTCATTATCTCATCTTTATTAACTGTTGCTTTTGGTATGTGGAAGGAAGACGAGCTGACTCCTCTCATCATGTGACGTGTCAGCAGCCTAGAGAGCGTCACATGTGTCAGAGCTTTCCTGCACTTGTCCGAAACTCTCTTAGACTACATTTCCAGAAGTGCCTATCTCTAATTTAACTCTACGTTTTCTCTCGTCCTCTGCCCCTCGACCCATACTGCATGCAGTGACGCCCACCTCATCACTTCAGATCACCTCAGATCCTTCTTGATACTTTGTGTTTTGCATTGTGGGGAAGATGATCGCAGTGCTGCTGCTTCTGATCCTGCAGCCAGGTAAGGAGAAATTAGTTTTCACTTTACGTTTGAAGACAAATGTTATGTTTTAAATGTATATTGCGCTGTTATAAATACTGTTTGTACATCACCAATCAGGCAGAGGAAAGACACATTCAGTTGCTAAATAAGATAGAAAGGAAATAATTTGATTTTCACAAGGGATTAACTACAACCCGACAAACCCCTTTCAGTTTCAGGTTAATGCACTCTAAAATGTTACTCCTCTGTCTGCAGCCGAAACACGCAGACAGAAAAAAAAAATCAGTAATGTAGTGGTTGACTAGTTCCTCATATCCAATTAACAAGTGATTATCAGTCAGTGTGGGGTTAAAAGCTTGTTTCCACTGCAAACAGTACCAAACCACCCCGCAAACCTATGGTCTTCATAGTCACATCCTAAGTTGAAAAATATACTGATTGCATATTTACTGTTGCAGAGCAGCATTTTTCCATTTAATTCTGCATATATAGCCTAAACAACATCAATAAGACTAATAATGACACCATGATCTCTCTGCAGGACCTGTGAGTGCTACTTGGTCAGTGACTTTTGAAAACTCAGATCCTTGTGGTTTAAAGGGATCATCAGTGGAGTTCAGGTGCTCATACAACTACACAGATGGTGAAACTGTTACTAACACTGCATGGCACAAAGGGGGATTAAAAGATAAACAGTGGAAACGTTTTAAGCTCTCAGAACTTCCTTCATATCAAAATCGTTCTGAATATATTGGAGACCAACAACATGACTGTAGCCTGGCAATTCATGACCTGCAGGATAATGACACTGGATATTACTACTTCAGGTTTGATACGGGGAAGTACGGACGGCATAGTAAAGAATCAGTGTATCTGTCTGTCACAGGTAAAATTATTCTACATTGAGTGTCACTCTATAAGTTTAATATTTGTAACTTTTCTTAATATCATGGTCTCAGTTTCTTTAACTGATTGATGTCTAGAGCTGATCAGTGCCAGGGTGAACCCTGACAGAGTGAGAGCTGGAGACACCGTGACTCTTGAATGTACAACATCCTGCCAACTTCCCAGCATAGTTTGGTTTAAAGATGGACGTCCATTAGCAAAACCAGAGTTCCAGGCTCAGACAGAGGATGCAGGGAACTATGCATGTGCTCTCAAAGGACAGGAGTCAGTGCTATCGGACCCTGTGGCTCTGGATGTTCAGTGTAAGTATGTTTTTTTTTTTTTACATTGTTGGTTGAGAAACTGGTATTTCACTTTGTGATGCATGTAAGGAATAATTGTGAAAGCTAAAGATTGTGAACTCGCAAACATATTGCGTAAATCTTCCCAATTTACAGTGTTATAAATGAATTTATATAGCAATATTTTTGAACTAGCAGGTGCCTATTCTGTTATTACAGGGTACAGTATGACTCACTGAGCATCAAAGCTAGAGAGATGGAATAATGAGGACACAAACACAGTCACTGAACATTTATTTCATTTGAATTTTTATTAATTTTTGTAAGAAGTAACCAGCACCTCTGAAGCTTAATGAACACTTTGATTCTTGTTTGTTTAATCGGCACTGAAGTTATCTTTGGTCACAGCCAGGCTAGCTGTTCCCCCCTGTTTCCAGGCATTGTAGCTAACTGACTGCTGGTGGTAGTTTTGTGTTTACTGTACAGACATGAGAGTGATATCAGTGTTCACATCTAACTCTGAGCAAGAAAGCGAATAAGGACATTTACTAAAATTATACTGTTTTGAAATATTCTTTGTCAATGTGGCTATTTCTTTGGCTATAAGTGGTGATGATCCTCCATGAATATACATAGTTTTCATTTACAAACAAAAATACAGTTTAAACCAATGTATACAACAGTGCAGTATTTTTATTTATTTAATTCAGATCCCCCATTTAATGTGTCTGTTGAGGTGAGTTATGGCAACCTGACAGTGGGCAGCAGTGTAAACCTGACCTGCAACAGTGCTGCTAACCCTGCAGCAGACAACTACACCTGGTATAAGAGGACAGCTTCTGAAATGCTTGTTATATTTAGACATAGAAAAATCTTTTTTCATTTAGTTTTTAGGCTTCCTGCATCAAAGAATTACTCTTGTGGGGCAATAAAACAACTGAAAAAAGTGACAATTAAGGCACAATTTAATAAAATACATGTTCACTGACTGACTGTGAA
>NW_023339807.1:7665086-7670452 GCF_004916995.1 Morone saxatilis
TCTGCTCTATTTGAAAAGTGTCCTGGAGATAACTTCTGTTATGAATTGGCGCTATACAAATAAAATTGAATTGAATTGAATTGAATTACAACTACAATATAATGTATTTGTGGAACATTTCTACATTTGTTTGTTAAAAGAGGAAAATCTGAGATCCTGTCAGTGTAACTTTATTTCTACCTCTGCCTCTACTGATAGTTAACCATTTGATCCTCCTTGTTGGTATTGGAGTCAAAGTCATCATTGTGCTGTTGCTTACACTGGCCGTTATCTGGGCATGGTAAGTTAAGTTACATTCAACACTGGACATTGTTAATTTGATTATGAAGAATTTAATGTACAAACTTCTCTTATATCATTGTTAAAGGAGGCATAAATGTAGTTCTGCTGTGGACAAAGAGGTAAGAAGACTGCAGCTCTGTTTAAATAAAGAAATTACAGCGTCTCGCAAAATATCTAATGTTGCCTTGTTATGTTTCAGGACAACAGCCCTGAATATGAAAACATCAGCCCTGCCTATATGGGTCAAAAAGACACGGTTACACAGAAGGAAATGACTGTTTAAAGAAACTAGAGAAGCATGATGACATTTCATGACTTCACACAAGGATATCTCTGGTCTGTTACAGAGCTCAACCAAAAAACTGCTGGAGTTACACTTGAAGAGTTTGACTCCCTGATTCCTGTCTGTGTAAATGCTCCGTCCTTCTCATGACTCCCTGTAACACTGGAGACACAAGGGTTACGAACTGTAACATTATCAAGAAAACTGAGGCCCAGTAGCTCACCTGGTAGAGGTGGTGTGGCCCTTTGCTGTGTGTCATCTCCTCTGTCTATCTCTCCTGTCTATCTTCTGCTGTCCTACTATTCTATACTGATGTTTCATCAATGAAATACCCACAACCATGCTGTTACTAAATTAAGCTATTTTTATCTGTTTTGAATATAGCCCCTCTTGCTATGATTACAGCAGTGATAATAGTCGTAACAATTCTATTATTATTGTCTGTAGTTTCTGGTCTGAAAATATTGTTGCAGAACATTTTTCACTGGAGTGACTGGTTTTCTACTGGTACAGCAGACTGAATCCAGAATCACTGTGGTCAAATCAGGATATGCTGCCCCCTTGAGTTACAAATTCTCATCGTTTTTGTAAACTTGTAAATGCTTCAGTCTATCAACTTATCAGTAGTATTTCTTTTATTGACCTTAACCATAACCTTAAAAAACCTTCCGGAGGTTGGTTTTCCGATTTCATTTAAAACAGATTTTATTTTCAGTTGTAACAGAAACAACATACAACAGCATAGCGTTTATTGGGTCAATGCATTTAAAAAGTTGTTTTATACTGTAAAAACCAGCATATCATGTCTAGACCACACTGTGAAAAAGTCATGTAAATCAGGTGGTGTTGCCATTCAACCCTTACTCCTTGTTGCATTCGCAGCAGTCGCTCTATGGGCCCAAATAAATGCTGGCTGCTGTAACAACTGTATAGATTATTGTTGTTGTATAACACATATTGTGACGCCCTCTTGTTAATCATCACACTGATTATTTTTTTATTGTTTTGCTAAGCAATAAACTCTTTCTTGTTTCCAAGGCATGTTTCAAGCGTTGGAAAATACAAAAACATATTACATATTTTCTTAATCTTGGTATCGCTTTGCTATATACAATACATTTAGAACAAATCTCAGATGACATAAACTGTAGCTTACAAAAGTTTGTGAAATTTGAAGCTCAGTATGTATAATGGAATCAGCTTTCCAATATGGCCACCACTAATTGCCTGTATTTCCAGTTACAACATCCTAAAAATTTAAGAAATGTACAGTAAATGGAACAGAACAGAAACAGCTATTAAAGTAGTGTGCGCATACGCAAAACTGAGCATGCCCTTTATATTTTTAAAGGACCAGTGTGTAGGATTTATTTAGTTTATTTAGTTGCATCTAGCGGTGAAGTTGCAGATTGCAACCATTTGAATACAGCTCAGCCTTTCAAGAGTGTAGGAGAAACTACGGTGGCTGCAAAACTCATGAAAAACACAAATGGCCCTGTCTACAGCCAATGTTTGGTTTGTTCTGGGCTACTGTATAAACATGGCGGTTCAACATGGCTGACTCCACAGAAGAGGATCCACTCCCTCTGTAGATAAAACCTCTCAGTCTAAGGAAACGAAAACACAATCATTCTTATTTTCAGGTTATTATACGCTAATGAATACATACCTATAGATATTATTTTCCATTACTGCCAATAGAGCTTCCTAAATTTTACACACTCGAACTTTAATCAGCATTTAAAAATAGAAGATGTGTGCACCACTTTACTCAACTATTCTCACTTTAATACGATAAAGCTAAATTCTAAAAATAGACTAATGAGATGAATATCCAAGTGCATTTTGTAAATCAGTGCCCTTGTTACAGAGTCACTGTCCTCTTGGTTTTCATCCTCCTCCACTTCACCACAGGCTCTGTTCTGTATCTGTTAGAGCCTTATCACACTAAAGAGTTTACTCAAAACCACACAGATGTGACCAAGTCCCGACTGCTGACAGCTTTTAATTGGATCATTATTACTGTATTTTTTTCTTCAGTGTTGTCTGTTTTTGGACATTGCTTATACAGTATGTGGGGCACTATGTAATGTGCTGTTAAAATCCAGCCAAAGTATCAGTACTAACAACAACTCCAGATGTCTCTGGAGTTTTCATATGTGATGAACCGTGGAGGGTGTATTCAAATTCACATCCGCCACTGCAACAGCAAGAACAAAGTAGAGGGTTAATTCCTGACTGTATTATCCCACAGCACAACAGCACTTAAACAAACAGAATACAAATACACCCACACGTTTGCTTCACTTCACAACGTCAATTTTAAAATCAAGCAGTTACTCTCTTAAAGCCCAAGTCAGCCAAGTTTATCCTCATTCAGCTCAGTGCATGGAAATCTAGGAGGGTTTTCAGTGTTGTGTCCTGGTTGCTTGGATGTACAGTAATGTCTGTCACATGATCTTCAGGTTCTCACAGCGCTGCCATCATCAGTCTTGGAAAAGTTCTTCTTCTGTGTACATGATTTCAGTCATTAAGCAAAATGTCTACAAAATGTGCTACAGCATGTGATGCAATACTAGTTTTGGGTGTCTATTGGGTTTTTGGTGGTTGTAGGATGTTTGTACTTTGTGCGGAATAAGTCCAGGTCTTAAGGTGCTGTAGCAGTTGTCTCGGTGAGGACATACGACCGGTGTCTGGATGTCTTCCGTCTCCTGAAAGGATAAATAATTAATCAAAAACAGTGACACATTATAGGCATTTAATTGCTGACATCTAGACTGGATTATTCAAATAGTCCAAGCAACAACCAGTGAATGAATGCTGTTATAAATAATGCTTCAGGTAGCGTCAGACACAGTAGCATTTCTTGTTAATGTAATGGATTAAATTATTTTACTTATATTGTCCACCAGTCTAATAATAACTAAAACTTCACAAGATTATAAGAGGAAAGAGAAATATAACAGTAAAATATAGACTTATCATGATACAGATCAGCTGTAAGAGAAGCAAAGAACTCACCTTGTTACAAGACAGGCCACTAAGGCTACAATAGCTAGTAGAATACCAATGGTCACCCCGATAAACACCAGTCTGCTTCCTGAAGAGTCAGACGGGGTCATTGCTGTAGTGGACAGAAGCAGGATGAGAACTTACTGTTGGTCAAACTGTGTCAGGCAGTAGTTCTTTATACAATGTGCAAGTGGATGGCTGCTGTGGACCTGCTTCATTTGATCGCAGGTCGCTCATTTAAAATTAAAACAATGATTTGTGTTTTAGGAAAAATATTTGAACTTAATATTGACTGGACAACGTCATGGGTGTTTCTGTTGCAATGACGGAGATCAGGATAAGTAGGTTGTCAAATTAAGTTGCTTGTAAAACACAATGTTTAGCCTCACAACCTTGAACTGTGGTGGGTGTAGTAGCTCTGGTGGCAGTGAGTCAGCCATTAACTGCACAACTGGTGGTTCAATCTCCTTCCATCCACATATCCAAATGTGTCAAAAAGACATTAAACCAAAAATTTATACATTGGGGAAGAATTCAACCCGTTGTTTTTTAATACCCTGGTGGCCGAACAGATAAATAATTTTGCTTTGCTAAGGGTAAAGTCACTGTCAAAGATGATTGTGTACAGTATTTATGAGTCACCCCTATTATGCCTAGCTTATTCAGTTAGTTAGTTAATATGTTTTGTACTAATATTTGCTAATTTACTCAAAACCCTGCAAACACTCTGAATATTTGGTGTTACTCTGGGTTTTCTGCAGGAACATGGTTGCCACTGAAAACTGCAGAACTCACTTCTGTGAATGACAAGCTCTTCATTAACTTACCTTTAGAGCTTATGAGTGTTACAATGTTAGTCTGTGATCCATGTCTGTTGCATGCCACACAGCAGTGCAGCCCATATTCCTCAGCGGTGATGTTGGCACTGCTGAATGTCGGGCCTCTTCCTGTGGGCGTAGCCAGGGCTTGTCTGCCTGGATGAAAGGTTTTGTCTGATGTAGAGAAACACGCTTCTCCCTGGTACCAGGTGTATGTGAGGACAGGTGGGTTAGCATCGCTGCTGCAGGTCAGAGTCACAGGAAGACTGTCCTGTAGTTCTCCAGCAGGAGAGATTGAGATCAGTGTGTTTTGAGGAGAGTCTAAACAACAACGAGATGAAAGGTCAGTTACCCCTGGCTTCAAGTCACATGAGATGCTGAAACATTGACTGCTTTTAACCCAGTTATCAAACTAAATTTTAACCCAGTTATCAAACCAAATTTTAACCAAGTTATTAAAACAAATTTTAACCCAGTTATCAAAACAAATTTTAACCCAGTTATCAAACCAAATTTTAACCCAGTTATCAAACAAAATTTTACGGGGATGTTTCTTAAGAATTTCTCAAGAACAGAGAATTTACTTGTGAAATGCTGTCAGCAGCACCTTACTTGTTATGTAAATGTTAAAGCCAAAATTTCTTAAATGTACTTCCTTCTTTACTTCTGCTTTTTTGGTTACATGTATGACAGAACAATTTGCTGATGAGATGAATGAATGGATAAATAAAGCAATGACTTTGTAGGTGTCTGTTTATCCTCTCTCAGATATTACTGTATATTCGTACACAGTATAGGGTTATAGTAAAGTATAGACTTTAGTTCAGCATTCAACACCATAATCCCACAACAACTCATCTGTAAACTGGACCAGCTGGGGCTCAACACCTCCCTTTGCAACTGGCTGCTGGACTTCCTCAGTGAGAGGCCACAAGCAGTACGAGTCGGCAACAACACCTCGAGCAGCATCA
>NW_023339807.1:7670552-7689648 GCF_004916995.1 Morone saxatilis
TTTGACTTTTTGACTTTGACTTTGTATACAGGATCAAACTTTACTTACACTCTACATCAATGGGCAACATTGTAGAGTTCTGCACTTTATCTCCAGTCTGTATCTGACAGTAGTAGCTGCCAGAGTCATCAGACGTAACCTCACTGATGTCCCACACCTGTCCAGTGTGTCTTGGGCTGGTGCCCGTGCTCTTGTACCATCTGAAACGGGCCTGTGGACCGGCCGCAGGGCTGCAGCAGACCAGATGTAATGCCTCGCCCTTAGTGATGTCACTGGAGCGACTTGCTGACACTGAGACTGCGCTGGATGCTTCTGCAGGAAAAAGAGTTAAGAAAGGACACAGGTGGTTATTGTACTTACTGTCCCTGTCTGTATGTTAGCAAGGCAATATCACTAACCCCATTTTGGATATTTTCCCCTTTAATTTCTTCAACTGTTACATGGTTTTAAAAACAGTTGTTTGAGCTGCTCTTTTTCTATCTCTTCTTGTCTATCCAACAAGAAATACGCAGTTCTTCTTGTTCTTCTGTTGTTTCTGTTTCTGTAATATTCTTGGTCAGGGCTGGCTCTAGCCCATTTGGTGCCCTTTTTGTTAATATGTATTATTTTCAAGACAGAACAGAAGGTACGCCAGTGATCCAAAATTAGTTATTATTATTATTTAGGGTGACTTTTGGCGGCGGCGCCCCTCCAGCAGATGGCCGGCTTCTAGGCGACCGGCCTAGTATCGCCTATGCCTAGAGCCGGCCCTGCTCTTGGTTAAAAAAAACGCAGGTCCCCATATTCTCAGAAACCTCTGTGGGGACTAGACGACCATAAAATACTAAATTCTGGCCTCCAGGTTGATTTTGTTCATTTAACATTCATACTAAAAGGTTATGTTTAATGTTTTGAGAGAAACTCTGACGCTCACATTAGTGGGTTTAACTAACTGAATGTTTGTGTAATCCTGTACAGAACAACACAATGTGATGTGACAATTTGTACCCAGTCTGAATACAAACTTTTATCTGATAATTAATTTCTATTATATATGTATATCCACAACATTTTTGTTCTTTTGTTTTTCTTACAGGTTGCCAGTACTCAAGGGGCTTTTGTGAATCACAAAGGATGACACAGCATGGCAACAAAGAGGAAAAACAACAGTAAACAACAAGAAAAGAGTGTGACTTCATCCAGACATTTTTCAATAATGTCTTTAGACGTGCCTTGTGGTTGGACACCAACACCTACACACGCAAAATTAGATTTCTTGTCAATATGCTCTAATACCTTAAATGGCTCTAAATCCCCTTTTTAAAACTCGCCAGCAAAGACATGTTACAGTTTGTCCTCACATGTTTGAGTTTAATTTTGTTCCAAACACCAGTGGACATTATGGAACTGATTGTTATGTCAAGTTGAGTTTATAGTTCGTTTATATGCAGACAGTGGCCGGTTTCAGTTCCACTTCTCATAAATAGCCCAATGTGTCAAACAGAGGGTTGTTTAAAGGAAGTGGTGGATACTTAAAACATCAACGCTTGTAATTACAGTGAAGTTAACAAATATTGTAGTTTTATTTTTGTTCAACAAATATTACTAAACACAGCACTCAGTACTGTTATTGCAGGCAGACAGGCATGGAGCAACAGACAGGCAGTTAGATGGCGTGCCAGTTCGTGAGACACAAAGACGGACAAAAACAGTCAGAACATAGAGGAAGGAAATATAAACAAAGATTTTGTGGTTGTCCACTGTAGTTCAAACTGTCACTGTTTCTTCTTTATATTAATTTTTAGTTTAATCACGTAACTGTTGTTACCATTTCAAATTCCAGCTTCATGTTTCTACGTTCTTAATATTTCTACAAATGATAAACTACAGATTGATCACTTTGTTAATGATCATTGGTAAAGAGGACAGTCCTTATTATGACGATGGTGATGATCAATAATAAGTTGTAGTATTAGTTGTAAATGAAAAGTTCCCACCTGCCACCAGCAGCTGTATACCTCTCTGCTCTGGCATCTTCTGTGTCGGGTGGCTGGTGATGAGGTAAAACACGTATGCTCCACTGTCCGACTGTTTCACATCAGAAATCCTCAGAGAACAGTTTTTTGTCCCTGGTTGTCCCAGGTACTCCACCCTGTTCTGGTAGGATGGATCTGGGAAGATACCGTCACTGTGGAAGACATATCTGAGACGGACAGACAGACAGACTTAGATACTTTGTTTGTTAAACCCTGTGCTGTAAGTTCTTTGCTAAAATTAATCACAGGTCTGGTCTTGTGTGTGTGCGTGTCTCAAACAATACCTTTGTGTGATACAGCGGCTGTCTTCAAGACACCACATCTCAGACAAAACTTTGTACTGTTGTCCTCCGCCCTAATAGAAAAAAATATACAGAGTTGCTAAAGATACAAAACAAGGAGCTTTTAAAGTACTGTGATATATCAGATGCTGTGTTTATGTTAACATGGCTCTAGGTCTGTAGTCTAAACCACTCCCAAAACTTAAATTGCAAGCTTAAAATAGTTTAACTCAGTTACCCTTAATCAACCCCCATGTAGCTGCTCGTTTCTGTTCATTGTGATTACAGATTTTAGCCCTGGCAGAGGAAGACACACTGCAGGATATACTGCAACTGCTAACAATGCCTTCTTTATTTCATTACCTGAGCAGAAAGCTGCCCCTCTTCCCTGGTTTCATTAGGACTTTGGGGGTAGTCATAGGAACAAGGGAGAACCACAGAGGAACCAATCACAGCACAGATAGGACTGGAGGGGAGATGAACTGACCAATCACCAGCAAGAATACCTGAAGAGCAGAGGATGTGTGTTAAAATCTATATACCATCAATGGTTAAAATATAACAACTGGCTATAACCACAAGTTACATTAAAAAGGTGGAAACTGTCTTCAAGAATGAATTGATTTTACAGATAAAGGTAGAATAATTCACAGTTGCAATATGCTGTAAGAAAAACTTATACATTTACTTAATACACCAGAAATGAATGATAATAGATGTTTATCTTATGAAGTTACTATATTAGTGTCTAACCTATTGTCAGTGTTAAAAAACATTACCCAGAGACAGAGTAAAAACAGCTACTGTTACAATTATCTACATTGTATTTATTGTATTTACCAGATGTTTATTTTTTTTAATACTTGAAATGTGTCTGCTCAGAGAGACTGTACTTTAATGCTTTCCACAGGTAATGCTTGCCCTTAAGTGAGAGAAATGTTACTTCTTACCGCAGAATTTTCTCATGATTTTGAGCAACGTCTTAGTGCAGATGTACATTTGCCACTGAAATAATCCTCTAAGCAGTTGTGATCACCTCAGTGATTTCTATAACGTCACTCTAAGAATGAAGCTCAGCACTTGAAATAAATTCTGTTCAGTCAGTGTGACGGATAGACGATGGTGTCAGCTTATCTTCACAGTGTTAATGTGTATGTCTGCATGAAATCCTGAATGCTGCCGGTACTTTCAGCTCTTACCTTTCAGAGAGAGTGTGAGCAGCAGCCAGCAGCTCTGTGCAGCTCCTCCACCCATCTTCATCCCTTCCTGCTGCGGCTGTTTGCTTGCTTTGTTGTGCTCAGACCTCTCTCTCCTCTCTGGGACCTTCTTCTGCTCTCTAGTTCAGTCAGTGTCTCCTAGAACTAACACTTACAGATCAGATGGTCCAGCTTCCCTTTTTATTTGTTTCTGCTAACAGGGAACTAAGGTCATGATTGTGTCACCAAAGGGAACTACCATATGTCTAGGCCTGTGTGTTTAGGTGTTGGTTGGGGGACACTCTGTGTGTGTTTTCTGACTGTGCAGATAGGGAGATGAGACATCACACTAACTGAGAGTAATATACCAAAATCACAGCAGACATCTTTAAATCAGCTCAACTCCCTCTTAAGTTGTGTATTATTAGGACAGTCCCCGCCTGTAGGACAGTGTGTTCACCTGGAGCAGGTACACGGGGGTCAGACAGCCAGTACGAGAGCTCTCGTGCCCAGTGTGTCCACTCAGGGACGTGCTGTTGACGTCACTGGTGCCCCTCTTGTCTGCGCAGCTGAGCGCGCACAGGACGAGCACACAGCCCGACGGACTGCGGATAAACTTACACTAACTTTGTTTCAATTAGTCCAGTCTCCCAAATGTTTGTCTCCTTTCTGTTAGGAGCCGGTGCCGGTGGTTTTGGCTGATAGAAAACGGTCGCTGAAAACTGTTTTTGGTCCTTCTTTCTGTGGGGTCAGTAACCTGTGAGCAGAGCAAAAAAAAAAAAAAAANNNNAAAAAAAAAAGAAGGAGAAAAAAAGGGATTTACTGAAAACTGGGATTTTATCTGTGGTGGCGTTTGAACTGTATTGTCGCCTGTCTTCGAGGCTTTTTTTTAATCTTTAATCTCGGACTTAAAATATAAAACAATATTAATCTCTAAGGGAGGAGGCCAGGGCTCCACCTACTGCAAGAAAACACAGGTGAGTCACTTTCTGGAAGGCGACTTTTATGCTTACTCTGAAAACTATTAGCCAGTAGATTAATGTCGGTGTCATTAAAAACAATATTATAGGCGGTACTGCTAAAAAACTAGCAGGTAAAATGAGGTAGGCCACTTGGACAATTTTAATTATTTCAACATTACAATGTGAACTTCTTTTTAATGCTCTTTGGTCTGTTTAACCATGTCTGTCCCCAGGCCTTTGTATAGAGACTCTAACTCTTTAAATCAATGTTAAAGTCATTCACATATCATAACACTTTTATATGCTTTTTAAACATTGTTCTATATTGTTTTGTATAGGAGATACACCTAAAATAAGTCACTAAGCTGAAGGTACACTCAGCTTACTCCCTTGTGCTCCCATATGACTCCATGTCCTCCTGTTTGCAGTCATTACTGTAACTGGTTTAACCTTTGGTGATAGAGACAAAGGTCTAATATATTTAGTGGCATAAGAAGCTCGTACACATGGAAAATGAAGGTACACATATCAGGAAAAGCAACCCAGTTAGTACACAGAGTCATTTGTTATATAGAGTTTATGCATTTGTATCATTTGTATTGTCATTGTCAGTTTTACATCTTAGAAATAATCAGTTACATAATGAGATGATTTTAGCTGACTTGGCTGTTAGGAGGGGAGGGGTGGGCCATGAGTGTATATGTACTGTATATATATATATATATATGTGTGTGTGTGTGTGAGTGAATTAACTCAACACAAAGACTGAAACATGTGCTGTAACATACCTGTACTTATGTTAATAAAAAAATATAAGCAATATTGTTAGTTATTAATTAAGTTCCATTCAATTTTATTTGCATAGCGCCAAATCATATCAGAAGTTATCTCAGGACACTTTCCAAATAGAGCAGCTCTAGACCGTACTTGTGGCAAACTAGTTAGTCCTGTCACTTCATACGTGTTTTTTAAACTTAAAGGCAGAATGAGTAGGATTTCAGGTTGTAAACACAACAACAAAGTGGGCTCCTCCTCCCCGGCTCAACGTGTCCTGTGTCTGCCATCTTTGTAGCTCCATTTTGGATGCATGCTTGAAATTTGGCTGGGGGCTACATACTCACAGCCAAAAGGTTGACGCCCAGAAACGTCCAGAACACAGCATAATAAGAAAATACGGGCAGAGGGCAGGGTTTCTGCTGATACAGACACCACCACTCATGTCTAGTGGGTCATAAGTGATGACTGAGAGGAATTATGTTTGTACGAATCTGTACATTTTTAGGAAAATCCTACTCGTTCTGCATTTAATCTCAAATATGTCTCTCTGTCAAACTCTCTTTGACAAATGTTGCCAACAATATGGGGTTTGTTTTCACTGTTATATTACCAGGCAAAGGTGACTGCCAAGGGCTTAGACCACCTGCCCTGAGGAGTCAAGGAGAGAAGGAAGGAAGAAAGGAAGGAAGGAGAAAGAACATTGTCCATTGTTGACCTCTGCTTCCTACTGTATACAGATGTATGCTGAGAAAGTTGAGGGGAAGATGGGTGAGTGCACATATTGCATACACTGTTGTTCTTATCCCCCCCCCCCCCNNCCCCCCCCCACACACAGATTATGCTGTGCTGGACAGGCTGTAGTTCATGTTGCCTGTTTTCTGTATTTGGGAGCAGACATCAGTCCACTTGACAGTTAACCATTAACTGTTTGTTCAAAGCTTGCTGGCTGTCTCTCTTATGTTCACTGGATTTATTTTTGAGGTTTGGCTCTCAACTTGAAAAACACATACTTAGATTGTTAGTAATATTTTTCATCCAGTAAGATTAAGTCCTATCTCAAATAGAATTGTGATAGGGATGTTGATTCGTGGGGTCAGAAATAACCACCGCCCTTTACACCAAATTACACTTTACAGCACATTATATTTATGCAATAACATCACACTCTCCTGGTGGTCATAAACAAACAGACTCACTGTAACCACGGCACTGTCAATATAAAGCTCTCCTACCCTTATTCCAGCAAACACGCTCTCATCAACATTAGTGAAGCCCACATTTAAAAGGAAACTGAATCCACATCTGTCCTCCTGTCACTGTAGCTGTAAGGCAGTGTCGAGGTTTTATGGCTCTTAATGAGTTCACTGCAGTATAAGTATATAATTGTGTTATGGAAGTAAAGATAAGATAGCATTCCTGTCAGTGTGTACTGAAAAACCCTGTGTTTGCGATGTGCATAAATATTTTGACCTTACGTTTTCCTGTGGTATCTTGAAAGCCTGCATCTACCGTTTGGACTGAAAACTTCTTACAATTCAAATCTTCAAACTTTGTAGAGACAATACATTCACCCCTTTCTTTTACCCCACAACCGTTCTAGACAACAGTATACGAACTTACCTTCCATTGCAGGGACAAAGCAAGTGCCAGTAGCAAGAAGCCAGCAGTCTCCCAGTATGTGACGTCTTTAGTTTGAAACTGACATCATCTTCACATCTTCTGCTGCTCTCTTCAACAGGTCTTCTTGGTCATTGTGCTCTTACCTTCTGTATGAACACGGTCTGCTTACTTTTGTATTTTCTGTTGCCTGACTGAAGGGAGTCCACCCAGATGTAATGAATCAGGCTGTGTCTTTGGTATAATTACAAGAGAAACACAGTCTAGCCTAGGAGTGGCACATGTGGTGTGGTTATTTTGAGTATGGCTGTGCTTAGATTAGGTGGGACGTCATCTATTATCAGTACCAAGCAGTGTTTACCTTAAACGTGACATGCTTATACACAATACGTGTGTGGACAAGCAGAGAAACACAGTTCACACACGATCATTTCTGTCACACGGGGCAGGTTATCTTTCAGATCAGGCTGATTGAGTTTATTTTTACGTTTCCGCCATGACAACCACTACAAGCATGAGTCATAGCTTCTGCTGGGTCTTCATCTGTGTGCCTGTGAGGTCTCCTCCTGCTTCTGGACTGTTGTCTTTGCCTCATCCCACTCCTACCACACCTAGGTTCACTTCAGTCTACTGAGGAAGGATATATTATTCGAAAGCCCTCTAAACCTCTTTTCCTATTTCATTTGGAATGGATGTATGTTGAATTAAGCTCAGTCTTGTTTTTAATGGCACCAGATACATACCAGTGTGATCTTCCTGTTTTGAAAGTAGTTTTGTTTCCCATAGTCCATATGTAAGTGCCTCTAATGCCACTAAGAGAGCAAAGGATAATACTGTAGATGCTGACTATGCAGTCAGCTAGTAAGCTAGTACATGAACCTTGAGCTGGGATTATTTTGTCAAACTACTATTTTAAAGGTCAAGAATGGACATTAATGCTTAACTTTAAGCCAAGACAGACAAAAAGTCATAAAAGTGATACTGAAGATTTAAGAGCTACTGAGCTTACATGTCAGATCCAAGCTCCATGACAACAGAGCAAACTTTATCTTGTGATGAAGACTGTGTGAGACAGTTGGCTGCCCTGGAAGAAAATTACCTTTGACTTGGGATTGTTCTGTCAAAACACTCTCAGAAAGAAGAGTTCCAGACCTTGTATGACTTCTCAGGAAACATTTTCTGTTAATAATTCTTTGGCAAGGTTAAGTTACAGTATATCGATAATACTTTGAGAAAGATTAGTAGATATTATCCTTTTTGGAAAGATCCTTTAGACAATTTGCTTAAGTCTTTAATTTCGAATGAACTATTATTCCTGAATACAGAGTGTGTTGTCTGTGCATTTCCGTGAGTTTTAGGAGGGCGTGGACAGCCCCTTGTCCCATGTGGTACACATCTGTTGCCTTTTACTCAACCGTGAGGTATTACAGTGGGAGGGCGTAATGTGTGCAAATTTAAGGGTATCCCTCCTGACTACCCTGAGAATGAGTAATGACAGTGAAGCTTTTCCATCGTGCTGCTTCAGTGTCTGGTCATGTGACTCATGGATGAGGATAGAAATAACCCAAAATAAAATGTATGTTATGTTCAGTAAATGATGATTCATTCTTACCTCTCATGCCAGCCTTTACCACAGTGGCAACAATCTATGAAGTCAGAATGTGGCTGGATAGTTTGTTGATTGCAATGTAAAAAAAACAGTGATACATCAAGACACTTTTATTTGTTGAGTGCTACTTTTTGTTAAACATAAATTAATCTTAAGTGAATTTGTACTTTACAAACTCATATACAACAGTATTGTGACAGTGTCTTAGAGAAACTTTTGTTTTTTATATAATTAACTATGCTATGAACTTCAAACTTCAAAACTCTGCCTCGCTGTGGAGAACTCTGAATCTTTGAACAGAACGCAAAAAGTTACGCAGTGTTTGCATTATTGTAATACAAGATATACAACATCTGAACTGCATTCACAACTGTCCAACCTTCACTATTGCAGCGTACTAGTCAGCACATTATACCACAGTGATTTCAGAAGAGCCCTTCCTCACAACACACACATGCAGAGACACACACACACACACACACACACACACAGGATAAGGTGGTCTCAGGTAGAAGTGGACACAATAGAGTGCTTGTTCTGTCTTGCAGTAAGAGAGCAGCAAAGAAAGAAGAAGAAAGGAGTTGGAAACTAGGGGGGGTGGGCAGCACCAGTTTTGGTGCTGGAGTTGAGGTGTGTGGCAGAAATGTTGGGGTATTTCCTGGAAACTACAATCTGAAAGAATGAACACGAGCCTGGAATGTCCCTCTGATAATATGTCCTGTGGCATCAATCAGATACTCCTTGTAGTTTCTCACTTAAACCTTTTCATCTCTCTAAACTTTTGAAACCAATTTTACAACTCAAGGAACAATAACACCATTATCATGCTGGAGGGGAAGCCTGAGGAAGGGAGGGAGAAGAGAGGCACAAAGAGGGGAAGAGAGGAGGGAAAGAGATGGGTACAAAGGGAGGCAAGGAAAGGTAGGGAGGGTAATGCAGTCAAGGTGCAGGTAGAGTGGGTCAGGGAGAGGCTGTAGTGTAGAAGGAGGGAGTAGGTGTGAGGAGATAGCTGAGAAGGAGGTCACTGGATTAGCAGGTCTACACAGCTATCACCTTTCATGACAACAGCGTAGAAATCCGGCAGCTGTGGGACCAAGTGGTTCTGAACAATACTGGTTCCTTGTCATTCCTTGAGTTGTTTTACTTACATCAAGACACAAGACTCAAGTTGACATATAAGTTTAGGAAAATGACTTTAAGTTGGTAACTGTGCAGGAACGGTTCTGGTTCTGCATCCCGGTGGGCCCGTTAATGTCCAAAGAAAACATTTCAAATGCCTCTTTACTAACTGATAATGGGTCCTATCCTCAAGAAGAACAAACCATTTTCCCTGTGAACATTTACATTTGGTAAATCTATTGTTAATTATCAAAACATTGTAATGGAATTGTTTTTAATTGTGATAACTTTGTGAGAGAGCTAGAGGTGTAAGAGAGTAGGGAACATGTTGGAGTGAGACAGTAGCAGGAAGGAAACATGGCATGTAGAATGTTTTCTCTGATTCGATAGGAAACTCATACGGTACTTACAGTATCTCCAGTTGCTTCCTGGCACACTGATGGAAAGTATTACTATTAGAGTCTTGGCTGTCCCATGCAATATCTATGTAATAACTGAACACACAGGCTTTCAATATCCAATGTTAATACACTTGATTTAAGGTTACATCAGCCCTTTCAGCATGGACACCTTGTTTATTCCTTCATCTCTCACTATTGATTATCAGGAACAAAATGATTTTCATATTTAATAGAAATGACAGATACTTGATACTTTAGTCTTTAAATACTTTAAAAGTCATTCCTATACCTCATTCTCACCCCAAAAAGTTGTGTGTGTCCCAAGTTCAGTTTGTCACTCCAGCAGTCTTTTTTACAGCAGACATTCTGACATGTTGTGGCTGGAAACACACGGGTGTAATTCATAATATAATGATTGCTGCATTAGGGCTCTACCATTGTGCATCATGTTCATTGTCATGGCTTTAATGTAGTCAGAAACACCTGCTTCTCCTGCCAAGTCAAATGGGTGTTGTCTTGCTGACCACTGACACATACATTTTAAAGGCTCTGAACAGGTGTAAATACTACAATTTATTATGTATTCTGGTTCACTGTCACACTGCCATGGCTCACTGTCACACTTGGGACAACAGACTTGTCAAAGCAGGAACAGCACATATGGAACTAAAAAAGATTAATTATGGCTCTGTACCATCACAAGTGTCCTAGTAAGCCATGACAGTGACGACCAGGACCCTGGACCTAGGACAGAGGAATGGATTTATTATTGTTAATAATTACACCTGCGTTTTTTCATTCCATTGTATGTCTGTAATGAAACATGTGTATTAACTCTAAGCAGTGGGTCAAGCTGACAACTTATGCTCAGAGCAGAGGATAACAGGGGCAGGAGCACACACATACTGTATGTGCACGCGGTACAGACATGGCACCATATCCTAGCTTAAGAGTTTGTTCTTGCTTTGTGGAGAAATGCTAGACTTTAGACTATTGATCTAATCAGTGTCATTTGTACTTTTTAGTCTTTGCCAGGAAATGTGCTGTATGCCCCTTCACATAGGGACAGTGAGCTGATACTGGTTATTGTGCTGATGTTTATTGTAGGGTGGCTTAAGAGTCCAAAAAAAGAGCCCAAATTAAATACTAGTAGTCTGAACTATTGCCATGTATCATTTTCTTAGGTATTGACATAAACATACACAACACAGTTAACTTTAGTTCACTGTTGTTATATTTACTCTTTTTTCTTCAACCCCTGTGTGTAGTGGGAATATTGTAATATGTAACTACGTAATGTTAAAAGCTTGAGTGCTGCTGTATATGTGCCCTGGCATGTATGCATTCATGTGTGTGTCTCTCTGTGTACATATATATATATATATCTACTGTCACTGTCACTCATGTATGTGTGTGTGTCTGCAGGGAGCAGGGGAATCTCTCTGACCTGTGTGTTGACCCCCTGCCGTGTGATTGGAGTGTGTGTGATGCTGATGACCTTGGGAGCCATCGGAGCAGCCGTCTGGGCCGTAGGTCAGACCACTTGCTTTCACACATTGAAACATACATTCTTGTCAAACATCTGATGACTGTAATCTGTTTTTCATTTCAAGTTCATATCCAGTAGTTCTCATTATCAAAGATATGTCATTATATGGTATCATACATTGCATTAACTTAACAAATGCCTGCTGTTTTTTATTACCTTTCTATAGTTACGTATTGCACAATGGAGGAAGACACAGGACTGTATGATGGTGAGTAAGAGAGGACAAGGTGATGCTTTCAAATTCACAGATTTCTAATAGGTAGTCTTATACCAGATTTCACAGTACAGTAAGGAGGAATTACAAATGTTTTTGACTGCCAAGGAGGATATTGTACGTTTTTTGTTTCTTTGTGAGTAGCAACCAAAAAAAAACATTTGATGCAATTGTACCCAGCTAAAAGTAACCCCATTATCATTCCCTGCAGTCCAGGTAAATTCTGCTGACCAACATCTCAGAGTCTTTGACTCCGCCCAGAGGAGGTGGCGTCAGGTGTGTTCCTCCTCAGCCAATGAGCTGCTAGCTAGCATCAGCTGTGAGGAAGTGGGGTTCGTCAGGTGAGATATTTTTACAATTACAGGGTTTCCTTGCTGCGTGGTGTGACAAAGGACTAAAGTGTGTGTGCTTTTGTTTTAGTGTGGTGAATTACTCAGTCACATCAGTGCCAGAGGCCAGTGGGGATGGCGGGGAGTTTTTCTGTGTCAGACAGGAAGAGCTCAGCTTCGGCAAGAAAATCAAAGACTCATTGTTCCCATGGTAACAAACACCTGTCTCATAGCAGTCTAACCTTCTACTACACTGTCCTCTCTGTTGCTCATCCTGCCTTTTCTTTCACCCGTCTACTCGGTTAACATAGAGGAAGCTGAACAGTAACTTAGTTTGGATGTTTTCTTTTTCTCTGTCAGGCTGTTACTAACTCTGTCTGTCTTTGTTGCAGTGACTGTGAGAGCAGGGAGGTTCTCACACTGTTGTGCCAAGGTAAGATCTGCACTCATTCTGTGTGACACACTGGCACACTTTATACTCTGATATCTTACACCCACCTCTCATCTTTTTCCACATGCTCCCATCCACTATCTTACTCTGTCTTAGGGCTGCAACTAACAATGAACAATTATTCAATTATTGAATAATCTGTTGATCATTTTGTTGATTAATTGTTGTTTAGTCCATAAAAGTCATAAAATAGTGAAAAATGTTGAAAGCCCTCAAAGGTCTGGTTTTGTTCACAACACAAATATATTCAGTTTACTGTCACAGAGGACTAAAGAAATCAGAAAATATTCACAGAAACTAAAACTTTCGAAATATTTCTGAAAAAATGACTCAAAATGATTAATCGATTGTCAAAATATCTGGTGAATAATTTAATAGTATTTAATAAATGTTCTTTCATTCATTATGCCCAGACAGTAAACTTAATTTTGTCTCCCTCTTTGTCACTCTCTCTTTACTCGGCAGACTGTGGCAGGCGTAGTTTTGCAGCAGACCGTATAGTTGGTGGTGTGGATGCCCGGCAGGGCAGTTGGCCTTGGCAGGTCAGCTTACAGTATGATGGAGTTCATCAGTGTGGAGGATCCATCATCTCAAACCGCTGGATTGTCTCAGCAGCTCACTGCTTCCCTGAGTAAGTAACCAAGCATGAATTCATACAGAAATTACTGTATATTGTCAGTACTGGTAAAACTCACGTGAGACATAATTGCTTCTTCTTCCGCCTACTTTTACCCTGTAGGCGGTATCGCTTTGTTAATCGCTGGCGTGTGCTGCTGGGCTCCATCTATAATAAACCAGTCAACGCCAATGTGGCGGAGGTGAAGACCATCGTTTACCACAGCAGCTACCTGCCCTTTGTAGATGCTAACATTGATGACAACAGCAGGGACATCGCTGTTCTGGCCCTCACCCAGCCCATCGTTTTCAACGGTTGGACACACTAGAGCGCACACATTCATCTTCACACACTCCCCTACACACTCTAGTATTTGATTGCATGGTGACAGTGATTAGAGATGAGGAAGAATGGCAAAGAAACGGAGCGAGTCAAAGAGACACAGAGTCAGTCATTGTGGTAATTTGCCTGCTTTAGGTTTCCTGTTTCCCAGATTCGAGTCAGCAGGACAAAAGTTCTTTTATTCAACATAATAATATCAGCACTGAACAGGATATAACTACTGATTCCTCTTGTGTCTGATGCTCTTGTTCTGTCCTGGTATCAATGACTCTTTTAGTAAAATATCCACACTTTCATAATGAGAAAGAGTCATCTGTCTTTGTGTATCTGTGATACTGCAATCTGTTGAAGCATGCAAAAGGATGATTGGAGGTTGTGGTTTATGCTGGTATTATAGGTTAGGAGAGAGACAGAGGTTAGCATTGTGTTAACAGTGTATGTCACAGCTAAAAATTAACTAAATAAAACTAAATCAGCATATGTAGTGGGTTGTAAGCAAATATTTTGAGGAAATTACAAATATCTAAATGCAAATATACTGTATTAACATTATTTGACCTGCAGAAATATGGATGTAGAGGGACAAGGCAGTGGCTAAAGTTTCTGAAATATAAATAAAACCTGATTTACACTCACATGTAGTGTTTAATTGTTGAGTCACTGATGTTTATTAACAGCATGTCATATTATGCAGTAGAATAAAGTTGTAGTAGCAATGTTTCAGGAGGTCATGTCTGACATCTAGTGTTTGACATTCATAATTACAACCACTGCATATAACACACGGAAAGGACAGGTTTAGGTTAAATGACTCTCTGTAAAGTGTCCTTCATGGATGATACGTTACCTGTATTGTATCACTCACTTGTTTCATATATATTTTGTTTATTAATTCACCCGTAGACAGCGTAGCCCAATGAGAATAGTTATCCTGTGTACAGTTAACAATTAAATCAAAGATATTACATATTATAATCAGGAGTGAGAACAAGACAGGAGCTAAATTAAAAATTGGACTAAAGCTTCAGTTCGTTATTACTGTATACAGGTCTGTCTTGCTCCAGGCATTAATATGCAATGTTTGGATATGAAAGGCTGAAACTCATTTATCTTCACTGTTACGTATGAAGTAATGTTATTATTACAGCATGCAAATGTTGGTTTCACTGATCAGGGACATTGTATTTTGTTGTCTCCCTGTCTCGGCACATGCTGCAGTGGCTTCTTCTGCATTTTAGTACGAGTAAACTTTTGATGACTGTGTGTATGTGTGTGTTTGATGGTGAAATATTATTATGTAAATGTGTTTTCTTATGTCTTGATGTGGTTGTGTGTAGAATACATCCAGCCTATTTGCCTGCCAGCATACGGTCAAAGACTGATAGATGGGCAGATGGGAACAGTAACAGGCTGGGGAAATGTAGGATACTATGGTGAGTCTATGTATCATTACAGCTGTAACGTAATACAATGCATAAAATTATGTGTTGGATGACATTATTTGCATTCCTTGACTTTTTGGATTGAAATTGGTGACAGCTCATCCTCTTTTCTCATTTCTGTAGTTATTTTTTGTAAGCCTATCAATATGCTATTTTAACAAACACCAGTGGTCACTTTGATCGACATAAATACATACATACATACATACAAACATGTCAGTTGCAATATTTAAAAGGACAGAAAGGACAATTGATACATCTTGGAAACATAAATGCTCTGTTTTAGCTAAACCCCCTCCACAATATTGTTGTTTTATATGTATATAATACAGTTTTTAATATTTCTCACTAACAGGTCGTCTAGCAGATGTTCTCCAGGAAGCGAACGTCCCCATCATCAGCGACACTGTCTGTAACGCTCCTGATTACTATGACAATCAAATCACCACCAGTATGTTCTGTGCTGGTTATGAGAAAGGAGGCACGGATGCCTGCCAGGTCAGGGTGTGTCTGTGTCGATGCGTTCTGGTGCATAAATGCTAGTGTTTTTATGTTTGTGGGTTTCTAATTATGGAACTCTGATATGTCCTCTTGTGTCTGTGTGTGTACTTTGCTTTTCTGCTTGTAATCTGAATGCCTTTAAATGCATATACCTGCTTGTTTGATGTGTTATTACATTCATATTTGTTTGAAGTTTTGTTTATTCTTGCTTAAAATGAGTGGTTATAATGTGCGTCTGCTTTAATCCTTTGTGGCTTCAGGGAGACAGTGGTGGTCCTTTTGTGGCATACGATTGCCTGTCCAAGACCAGTCGGTATCGTCTGCTGGGGGTTGTGAGCTGGGGAACAGGCTGTGCCATGCCCAAGAAACCTGGCGTCTACACCAGAGTGTCCCGATTTCTGCCCTGGATATCTACGGCCATGAGGGTGAGAAACTGAACAATTTTATTTGATTGTAATGTAATGAAATTGTCGTAATGCTATAATACAGATAGCAATACCTCTGCCACCAAATTAATTGACTGGCAATAACTACATAAACAGAACAATAACTCATCTATAAACCACTCACCACCAATATATGGACATTGCCCACACTTCCACATACAGGTACAAGGAGTCTGTATTCATATTCAGGCTGTGAGAAGTTTTTCCTTTGGAAAGTCAAAACGTATGACACTACAAAATATTTATAGATAGCATGGAAAAAAAGAATGAAGAGTAGAGGACATGCTAGTTTTTCCTCACCCCCACACAGAATTGTCGCATACAATGTTACATACATTAATTTGAGGTAAAGTTTTAGTCATCTATATCTATAATCTGTTCTTGTGACATTAAAGATGTGTTTAACAATTGCTCTCATCTCTCTCCTACAGAACTATCACAACTCACCGGGGGTTCATAAAATGGCCCGGACATGAGATCCCTGCTCCCACTTTTTCTACTCTTGGATGACAATATTGAAAGACCCCCTAGATGTCAGCGGGGCCTGTTTAATGGGGATGAAAGGCTGTGATGTCCCAGATTCCCCGTCTTACCTAAAACTTTTTCAGTGAGGAATTAACCACTTCCTGAACCTTCCCACATTGTTAAATCTCTACCAATATCACACTTGCTAATAGATACGCTGTATCTATGCAGAGATACACAGACAGAGGTCTTTAAAGGTCGGGTACGCGATTTTTAGAGAAAGTTTGTTGAAAGATTATAAAACGTCATCACATGAATGACTTGCAAGCACACAGCATCCGAAACACAACGGAACTGGCCAAAGTTAGTTGTTTAAATTGTTTTTATAAAACTAGAGTAACTGAGGAGAGCATTGTAGGTTTGTAGCTAAGCTAACAATGAAGGTAATGTTGGCAAGCCTGTTTTTAGGTCTTGTGGCTATAAAACCCTTAAAACATACACACAAATACCATGATATAGAGCAAACAAGTAATGTAGCTATGTTGTGGGTTAGCAAACTGTTGCTAAAGTTGCTGCTGTGCAGCTAACACCCAGAGAGGGCATCCCAGAGCCATCACACCAGCTCCAGACAGCGATACTGACAACTCTCCTGCTACCATAGCTAACATCACATCAAAAGCATATCTTGGCAAACCAGAAAGTTAGCTGAATGTCCGTGGGCAAGTAATTTCACGTTATCTGATACACAAATCCTAGCTGGAATGGCCGGAATAACAAGATAGTTTTGTGCCAGCACACAGCAGAAAGCTAGTGGAGCATGAGGAGATATCCACTAAATAAATAAAAAAAATTGGATTTGAATCACATTGTCTAGAATCGCTTACCCCACCTTTACAGGACCAGTGTGTAGGATTTAGTGGCATCTAGTGGTCAAGTTGCAGATTGCGTTTGAATACAGCTCACCCTTCCAAGCTTGTAGGAGAAACTACGGTGGCCATGAAACTTGTGAAAAACACATAGGCCCCATTTAGAGCCAGTGTTTGGTGTGTTCGTTCTGGGCTACCGTAGAAACATGGCGGTTTGTGGGTCCGTAGAGGAGGACCCTTATTTTCAGGTAACTATACACTAATGAAAACATACTTATGAATATTCAGTTTCTGCCAATAGATCCTCCTAATGTTACACACCGGACCTTTAAGACCTTCACATTATGTTGACTAACTTTGTTATTATGAAGTTAAATATTGATAAAAGGGCAAAAGTGAAGAATACTAGAATCACTTTACTGGATTTATGAAGCCAGTTTTGTAAAATATAATGAATTTGTTTTTCTGAGCTGACTTTTTTCTCCTCTTGTATTTTTTTGTTTAGCTACATACTACTGTGATGCCACCATAAATCAATATACTGTAGAAATAACCACTATAACCTATGAGCTAAAGAGCAATACATTGAATTAAGACTTGTGAATGCTCAGGTTTATCTTAATAATTCTAGATGTAATTGCAAGGATTCATACAATAAATGCCGGTGTACACAGTAAGCCACAATGCGTGCATTTACATTGTGCAACACTAAGAAACACACACAGACAGATTAAAAATCTAACATGTTGGTAATTTTGAAGAATTACAGCACACATCCAACTTTTCACATCACAAGCATCTCATATCATAATTGAGCTCTTACTTGTGTGATATGTTTCATATCTTTTTATATGCAGTAGCCTGACTTTTGTATGAAGAATAATTATTCATACAAGTTCTATCTTTATTCACACATGAATGGATGAAATATGCGTATATTGAAATCAGTATTTTGTTGTTATCTTGTAAATATTAGTCACTGTCTTGTTTATGTAGATGTTATGTTACAGATCTTAAAGCCAGGAGTGCAATAACAACCTAAATCATGTTCTCAGAAGATATTTTACTTTTACTGCCACACATATTAATTACCAGACTTCAAATGCTAATGATGTCTGATTTCATTAACTGGCATGAGTAGGCATTATTATATACTAAAATTCCAGCTCTTACAGTCGTTTTTAACATAAAACACAAATAATCATTTCAACAGTAAGTTTACGGCTGTTACTTATATTCAGATTAAAGCGGCATCAGGACGAAGGTCGAAGGTCACTATACTGCTGTATATTTGTTTTACAAGATAGTGTATTTACACCTTCAAAGAAATGTTTATTACATTCAAACAGACGAAAATTAAGGACAAATGGGAAAAAGGAAATGTTTCAAACTAATCTGCACCTCAAGCTAATAACCAACATGACAGAGGATGAGGTATAGTGTATAGGCACAAAAATGACTGCACCCTCACGAGAATCACAAAACAATATTCACAAAATAAAAAACACAATACAGAACTTTATCACTGTAGATATGGACTGAATCTGAACCTGCTCCTGGCATAAATGAATGGATGTGAACACAACTAACTTTCTGCAAAATACATTTGAACCCGGTCTGGCACTGATTTTTATCTCTTGAATAAACCGAATATAATGTGCATTCCCATACTACTCACCACCAGCTCCCCCTTTGAAATAAAATTCATGTATGTACATTTATGGTGATTATGATGTGTACAAGAGAAATACATTTTGTAAAATGTAAATTGTTTCATTGAGTATTGTATTGAAATAAATCCTTAATTAAAAACAACTTGTCTTCAGTCATTGTGTTATAATATCACTCTTTCAATATATATATATATATATATATATATATATATATATTGTAGTATA
>NW_023339807.1:7689748-7689930 GCF_004916995.1 Morone saxatilis
TATATATATATATATATTGTAGTATACAGTACACAGTTTGGGATTTTCGCTCCCAAAAATCCCTTATAAAAGTAAAATTAAAAATATGTAAAAGCCCAACAACGAACTTGGATTTTTGATGATTCTAGTGGCCCCTGTCAGCAAAAGTGTTTCTACCTCGTTGTTTCATTGATTTCAAAGGG
>NW_023339807.1:7690061-7690327 GCF_004916995.1 Morone saxatilis
AAACTCCTTGTAGTTTGTTTAAGGTAAAATGAAATACCTACATTAGTGTTCATTCATTATTACTTTATTACTGTACAAACTGAAAATCAAAACAAAAGACAGTAGTATAAATTAATATATTAAATACAACAAAAAATACATTTTTAATACGTCCTTGAACTGAAACTTTACAAAATTTAAGAGGAAGATTTGTGACATTCAGCATACTTTAGCTTTCTTGATGACGATGAAACTGCACTCAAAGGAGTGAGAGGTTTCAGTCAGAC
>NW_023339807.1:7690345-7692956 GCF_004916995.1 Morone saxatilis
CAGCTGGATTTAGCCACTGTAGCGTAGATCACAGAGTCGTCATTCTCTCCTGCTTCGGAACTGAGGAAGAAAGTTATGGTTTTTGTGAAATTTAATCAAATAATCAATTAGTCAGATGACTATTTAAGACTGTACAGTAACAGTGACTAAAGATCACACACATGAACTTTGACCGACAGTGAGTAATAAAGTGCAGTGAAGTCACACTGCTATGAACGGGTCAGAAGTGAACCTACTGGAGGTCCTGTGGGGCACTGCTGTTGTCTATGTGACGAGAATGTCTGGGGTTTCTGGGTTTGATGGTCACTGTTGAGTAGGTAACCTCATCTTCATAAGACGTGAGGGCCTGAGGGGAGAGGAGGAGTCTGTGTGTTCAAAATCTGCAGACATTTCATTGTTGTGAGTGGAAATGTTATTTTCAACATTTGTGTGTGCCGCCATATTTACATCATGTTTATCGCTTGAGCTCCTCTGTGAATGAGGAGTGATGCCAGTAACAGGTGGAGGAGAGGAGAGAGTGTGGAAGTTGGCATAAACGCTGTTGGATTGATCTTCAGTGGCTGAGGCGCTAGAGCCTCTCTCACTGAGATCAAACAAAGTCTGCTGGGGGCAAGAAAAGAAAAGTTAAATTAGATTTTCTGAATTACAGTTTATTTCCTTACGTCCCTATTGGGAACATGTAAGCATATGCTTTCACGCCACTAAAGTTTCTGTTTTGATATGGAAAAATAATGAGTTTAGGGTAGAAAGAAAATCCATCAGTATGAGATATTTCACTTTAAAGTCCCCCTCCACTAAAAAATCTGTATTCTAATTACTTGTTCACCATATGGTTTGATGTTTGAATCTTCACCGTACAGCAATGATGCCTGTGCAGCAGTTTGACACTCAAAGGGATGTATTTCCACATTCATCTGCTGAAAGCGGAAAGTTTCTCTGAGCTCATTGAAAATCAGATTTTAATGGGTGGGACCTACAAGCATGATTTGTGACATCATAAAAACGGTAGTTTGGAAGTGTGAAGCCACCAGTGCACAAACACTGAGAATGGACTTTAGGAGACATCTTGTGTCCGGCAAGAAAACTTTAGAAATGAACAAGGATAGAACTGGTAGAAAGTGAAATTATTTTGAAAGTATTTGTCGTAACTATTTGTTGGGACTCTTGCTAAAGCACAGACTGAAAATGCCATTTATATAGTTTATAGTCCAATTTAAAGGTCTACACATTTAAAAAAAAAAAAAAATTTAAAAAAAAAAAATGACGCTTTAAACAACAGTTACTTAATGACGTAAATTAAATGTACTCACTTTTTTCTCCTTATGGGTCATCTGTTTTCTCCTACCAAGACAACAAACAATTAATAAATAAAGAAATACATATCAAAGAACATTGTTGCTCAATCTTTGACGTCACATTTTAGAGAAGTTGTTTTGTAATACAACAGAGCAACTTGACACTTCTATAACCTGCTGCTCAGTACACACTGACCATCACTTTTTTCCACTGGGTTAGAGATGAACTATAGAAAACGATTAGAGTAAGGAAATAACTCAGAATATATGGAATTCTGTACATCATAATATTCATCTTTTGAATAGATGCTAATGACGCCAACATTAAAAGTGTCTATACTTATATATATATATATGTGTGTCTATACTTATATATACATGTATATACATGAGGATCCAAATGTCCACAGAATGGAAATTAACTGACACTACATGCCGCATGACAACATTGGATCAAACACACTTAAAAAGTAAAAAAAGGAAATGCAATTCAAAGATGCATGTAACAGTAAAAATGACACCATGAGTCATTCAGTCACACTCATTCTTTCCATCTTTCAGTGACTCACCAGAATAAAAGAAGAGCTATCACAAGTGTTACAAGAAGAGAGACTGCAACTCCAGCTATGAGTGGGAAGGGCAAGCTGCCTGTGGACAAAAACACTGCGGTTAGGCTACTACAAATTACGAAATTGTGCCGCTTTAAATACACAATGAAGAAGAAATATAAAATTTTCTACATGAATAAAGTAGATGAAGACAAGTCACTTAACCTTTCTCTGTTGAATTCAATGTAACTTTAACTTTAAACAGTGATGACAGTAAAGTGACACAAACCATGCTCATCTTCCTTCATGGCCAGCAGAACCTCAGTTGAGTTGTCCACCCCCAGTAGGTTCCTGGCCTGGCAGAGATAGAGTCCAGTGTGGGACGCCTCCACAGAGGGAATAGACATCACCTGTCCTGAGCCCACCTGGACCATGGAGCTGGGAGAAGCTGTCCTCTTGTACCAGGTGTAGTTGTCTGCTGCAGGGTTAGCAGCACTGTTGCAGGTCAGGTTTACACTGCTGCCTCCAACAATGTGTGGAGGGTTCATTGAAACGGAAATGTTCACTGGACCATCTGATAAAAAGCAACAAACACTGCACATGTCAACAATTTTATTCCAAAATAAGACAGAAATCAAAAATGCTCTTACAAAATTGTGGCTTTATATATAAAAAATAATAATGTAGTAGAGCAGAGATTCCCAACCTGCGGTCCCTTGTGGGATAAATCTGAGTGCTCACATGACGATTAAAGGAATTAAAAAGATA
>NW_023339807.1:7692972-7719754 GCF_004916995.1 Morone saxatilis
AAAAAAAATACATTTCTTTTATACACCAATTTTATTTTATTTTATAGACCGAAAATGTCTATTTATGTATGTTCTAATCAGTATGAACATTTTAGCAGCATTTCTTTCCTTTAACATCTTGTCCTGTCAGAATCTTTTTTTTTTTTTGTAGAAATTTTTGACAACCTCTTGAACGCAGCATGAAAACTTACTAACTCCTGTATCTCAGTAATGTGCGACACGGTTTCTGTAACAAAACACAGACATTTGAAGAGTCTTCTCAGTGTCACATGTCAGCATACTTACACTGGACATCAAGGTGAACCTCAGTTGAGTTAACGAAGTCGCCGATATTATTCCAGGCCTGACAGTGGTACAGTCCGCTGTGGCCGGGCTGGACGTCAGAGATGGTGTGATTCAGTCCTGAACTGATAAACTGCCTGTCTTTATACAGCCTGTATCCACTCTGTGTCACAGGTGGGTTGGCATCACTGCTGCAGGTGAGAGTCACCAGATTCCCTTTGACAACATCTCCAGATGGACTCATTGACAGTGTGACTTTTTTGGGAGCATCTGAAAGAGAGAAGAAGAGTTCACTTTCACAGTTGGTCAGTGAACACGTATTTCATTAAATTGTGCCTTAATTGTCACTTTTTTCAGTTGTTTTATTGTCCCACAAGAGTAATTCTTTTATGCAGGAAGCCTAAAAAACTAAATGAAAAAAAATATAACAAGCATTTCATTCCAGTTATATACAGGTGTTAAGTCAGTTGTTGATTTCACCCAATAAATAAACTATATTGACAAAAAGGAGACAGATTAAATGGTGACTTTTTGAGGTAACTGAGACACAGGAGCATTTCACAAGTTTAGCTTTGAAATGTGAAACATGTTATTCGTGTACTTACACTGAACATTTAGAGCCACAGAGGCTGATCTGACCGTCTCTTTTCCTAGGACGGCACAGTAGTATCTCCCAGCATCCTCTCTCCTGGCCTGGAAGACTGGATTTGGTACAGGCTCTCCATCTCTGAACCAGACTACCTCTAAAAGTGTAGAACAACCTGACGCACAGGTCAGACTGACATTATCTCCCTCTGTCACAGTGCTCGGCTGCACAACTGTGGTCAACTCTGATTCAGAAACAGAAGCAGAAAATCAATTAATTTTACTAGAACATATCTAATTCATGACAAATGTACCCATTATTTTGTCATTACCTGTTACGAACAAATGAGCAAATGTTTTACTCGTCCATCTGTTGAATGTTGTTGAAAAACTGAAAAAGTATTGTCCTTCATCAGCGTGTTGTACATTATTGATCTCCAGACTACAATTATTCCAGTAGTTGCCCACATATTTAAAGTGGCCTGGGGGTGAAGGGAGGCTTGACAGGTAAACCAGCCTCCACAGGCCAGACACACGCTTGGCTTTAGACCAGTTAACTGAAGTGACACTATGACCAACAGGATAGTCATACTTGCAGCTAATAACTACTGATGTCCCTCTCAAAGCACACTGACTTTTGAAGGTCACCCCCCAGTCTGCGCTCCAGACACCTGTGGGCAAAAATTAGACTGTATAAAATGTATTTCAAAGCTCAAAGCAAAAGTTAGATAATGATTTGATAACAGTCACCACATTTGCTATACATTAATTTACAGAAAGTGTTTCCTTACCTGGCATTATTACCAGAATAAGCAGAATCAGTTTTTCCATGATTAAAGTCAACCTGCAATATTGTCACAAAGGACACAGATTAATATACAGCAGAGCACTGAGAACAATATTCATAGTCAGTATTCATGTGTATTAAAGGCAGTACTCACCAACATAAGCAAGCTGACTTACTGCTTTGTACATTCCCAAGAGTGATTTTGTGAGTTAAAAAGCAGAACTGGGAGGGTGTCCCCTCCCTGTGTCCTTTCATCATATTGTCACACATTCAGAGTGCTGATAAAGTTAGAAAACCTCACATAATAAGATCTGAATCTGAACACACACACAAACATGCAAGGTATGTAGGACGTGGGGACAATAGATCCATTGGTCATCCACCAGGTTATTGATACACAACAAGAAACACTCAGTATATGCTCAGTAACCAGTAGCACGTGCACAGGGAAGTGGGGAATTTGCTGACAGTTTTTCCCGCCACACATTTCTAAATGTACCTAAGTGTTTGTAGGACATGTTGAAACTCAACAGATTGAATCAAACATTTTGTACTGGGGTATCACTGTCGGTAAAAAAGAGTGATGGTGCAATGAAACACCCAATGCAGTGGATGGATCATTTGAAGTGTGTATGGTACCTAGGATCTCCACAGGAATATCCACGGGTGAGAGAGGGTGAGTGAAATAAAGTTGGAAGATCTGTAGGAATTATATCTTGTGCCTTCAAGCAAAATATACTGGGTGGGATTTTTTGTGATCTGTCTATAGAGATTTGAAACCACCACAGGGTTTAGAGAGATAAACTGAAGGTTTCTTATTGAAAGTCCTTCTGCCCAGGAACCAAAAATCACTGCACTATAATCGAGCTTCTCTAAGTGGCCAACATGCCAGAAACAGCTGCTGTCAGTTTGTCATTGCTGACACAATCTATCCTTCACCACAGGGTGGTGTTATTGGATCATGCAACCAGTGTAGGCAATGACTTACACTCCATATAGGTGTGCATAAACCACTACATCAGTAGTGGAGGGTTGCTATGGATGATAGAAGAGCAAATAAAGTGAGAAAAGAGGAATAAAAACTGTCCAAATGGATGATTGTAACATCATTAATTATTATGACTATTTAGGTTTTTATTGTTGTCTGATCATAACTTTAAGCACATTACCCCACCAAATACTTCCTCTGCAGCTCCACATCAAGGGAGGAAATGTCACAATGTACATGTACATCATAGTGGCACATTTATTGCATCAAACATTTCCTCTGCAGAGGTCAGAGAACAAGAACAAAGTTGTGTCATTGTGTGGTTGTTTTTATACTCAGGTTTAACCAGCGGATTTATAGCCCTAATTCCAGTCAGTATTATTTACAGTGTCTGTGGTGTCCGATGCCACAATTGAACAATGATGAACACACCAACAACGTACCAACACCTTCTCTTCTGTGTCATTGTTAAAATGATCAAATGTGTTGGTAAAATTGTGCAACCCTCCGCTCCACATTAGTAATCACAAGGGATGAAACAGTTAATCAATAAATTACAAATAAATAGGCTGTATTAAATATATCTTTGTGAGAGTAACTTCTTTGCAGTATTTATTTTTATTATAAACTGGTCAAATTATATTTCACTATTAGTAGTGCATTAGAAAGAGGAGGGAGGGGAAAGAGAACTAGACATTTGATAGTCAAATTAATAGTTTGCTTTGGATTTAACAGAAACAACGAATGTGCAGGTTGATGTTTTTTTCTGTCTTTATTGCTACCTTTTTTGTTAGCAATGAAATGAAAGAAGCTACAAAGTTAATATATAGCATACCTTGGGTTGATTCCACTGACTGTATTGTGCTTTTGTTCTCTGAAATTTGTTTTGCCTTTATTAGAGAAAATAAAAATCACATTTTCCTACATTCCTACATTGCATCCCTCTACTGCTGACAAACGCTTTCCTCACTCTCAACACATTGATCATTTGTCCACACATTCAAACGTTTGCGAGCTGCAAAAATAATGAAAAAGCTATGATTTGTTCTACTGCAAGTGTTTGTTTTATTTTTATTTATTTTACATTATCTTCTGGCGTTGCTTAAGACAAATTTTATTGGAAGCAAGCTATATCAACTGAATAACTGTTGCAGCCTCAGCATTCAAAATGAACTATTCAGAACATTGTTGAATACAGTGTGGAAATATTTCATATTCTTTATAGATGTTAAACAATTCTCTACAGGTTTTATCCACTAACATATCATTTGTATTAGAGACAGATATGTTTGCATACAAATGATTTTCACTTTTCAGTGGTCGGAGGATACAAACGATGCCGTAGCAACCAGTGATACTGTGTCATCTATATTCATCTGCATCAAGTAAAAAGCAGCAGTAGATACAGCCCGTACTGTGGATATGAATGCAAGCAAAATGACAACCAGCAGTGTGAATGCTCACTTTTTCACTACTTTGTTTTCAAGCATTTCTGCTTCATCGGCAGCACACAGTGGTAAGATGCATATGGAAAAAAAGGGGAAAGACATGCAACACACTTTAGGAGATGGACTTGCAGTCAGGACCAGGACCACATGTTGTCCTTGTGGTCTGGTGAACTGTGGAGAATCCATAACAACACGTCTGACCCAGAACAGCGTAAGGCATCGTCAGAGTTCACAAGGAGCCGTTTCCTGTCCCACAATCCCCTCTGGGTGAATGGAAGCAAAGTGATTGGTTCATATGAGGAAGGCTGATGTGTTTTTCAGCTGAGGAATAACAGAGAATAACAAGAGCAGAAACACGAGTAAAGGTTGAAAACAGCAGAAGCCAACTGAATGCAAATGATCCTATTACAGCAGCAGAACACAATTTGATCTCAAGAATTTTAGAATTTCTGCATGGTTTGTTAATTGCACCACTGAGACTCTTTTTATTTTAACAGGTATCCTTTTGTGTGGCCTTTTTTCCTTCCAGGGGCACAACTTTACTGGATTATTATCTCATCCATTTTGAGCGTCCTACTGTATGTGGGGTGATCATAGCATTGACACAGGCCCCTGTATATGATATATAAAATTATAGGGACCATTTCGAGTAGAAAATACAAAAAACAGCTCAAATAAACTGAACAGAACCGTACCTCTGAGGCTTTTAAATGACAATAGTGAGAGTGTCATACCTGATTGCCTTTGTCCCCAGGTCAGTGGCGAGGCTGGGGCAGTAGAGTGTAAACAACTTTAGAGGAATCTTTCGGCTTTTTTTCACCGCCCAGTGGCACGTTGTGGACCTGCACCTGCTCTGCACTGAACCAACATCAACAACAAACAGAAACCATATGAGTTCATCTGGACATCTGACTCAGATCAAATCATAAAACACAGCTCTCCGTTTTGTTCCAGAACCACTGAAATGTTTTTAATGTCCAAAACTGGGATGAGGAATTTATTGTCCTCTCATAAACAGGAGAAGGTGTTGGATATCACAGAAGAAAGAGAGTAAAGACAGGAAAGGACGAGGCGTGGAAAGCGTAAGGAAGAGACTAGAGAGATGGTGACGACAGGAAGATAAAGAAGAAAGCAAGACTGCCTATGTAGTTGTAAAATAAAATCTGTGACATGTAGGACATGAAACAGTAGATTGCTGCTGTGGTCAACAGCTCAGTAGGGAGACAGATGTTGTAGTTGAGACAGAAACAGACGTAGAATGTTTCCCAGTGAACAAAAGGAGGAAGGAGAAAGGCAGAGACAGAGTAGTTCAGAGGAGAAGAAAAAGTGACTTGGAGGTAGTGTGATGGAGAAAGATCGCGTGTACCTGGACAACTTGGAGTAGTGGACAGTGATGTAGTTGGGGGCCGGGCTGTGACTTTCAACTTCTGTGATTGGTGGAGCATCCTTTAGAGGAACGATGGCAGGGTGGGAGCTGTCACTCAAGTCCTCTGGCTCCTCCTGCACACACACACACACACACACACACACACATACACATGCAGAGATACATCAGAAAGTTAGATCATTTGTAATATATTGTTATTCTTATCAAGAATTATATAAGACATTATATAAGACGTTTAGACTGAGTGGTGTACCGGTATGTCGGACATCTTGCCCTTTCTCACTGGAAAGGTCTGTTGGGCTGACTCATAGAACATGGTGTCAGCTGTCACTGACGGACGCTGGGGTCACACACACAAACACAGGCACACACACAGAGAGAATAAGGGAAAAAGTAAAACTGAGGGTCATTTTTTAATGAACTGACTTAATTATTGTATTAAAAGCATGTTTTTGAACTGTCAACTGCAGGTTAGACAAAAACTAAAATGAAACGTAATAGAACTATGAGTATACTTTACCTTGTTTGCTACATCTCCTGACTCGATGTCTACTCTGTGCATGTTCTTACTATGAAGACACAGGAATAATATTATTCAACCATAACCAAGTGATGACTCCTACCACAAAAGTAATGCAAATAAACCATGAAACTGGCTGTAGGAAGATCAACCTCAAGAAAATAAATCCCTAAAATATTAAAATATTGAATAAACTGATGCTGAACTTGAAAATTAGCTACAATGGACACAAAATTATTGTATAGTCCTCCTAAAAAATAGAATTAAGTGAAATTAGTCCATCTAACAGTGAGAAAACAGCGTATCACCTGATCATAATGGCGACTGTGAGAGTGATGAGTCCAGCAGACACGCCTACTGCTGACGCCAAGGCAATGACCTTAAGACGACCTGTCAGTGGGAGGTTAACAGAGGTTATCAGCATGACTAGAAACAGGAAGAAAGAAGAGGGAGTCAGGGTCAACATGAGATGAATAAAAATAGAAGTGCTGCAAGCTAAAAAAAATAACATCAGACATAAAAATAGAAAGTGAACAGGGAGAGCTGTGCATCATCTTGCAGTCGTCTAGACTTGTGTTTCCAGTTCTGATTTCCAAACCTAACTCCACTTCTTCAGCTGTCTAGACTCAAATAGTAGTTTTCCACAACACCTCATCACCCCTTCCTCTCCCCTTGTAGCGAAAGGGCTTTACATGACTCACCATGACTCATAGAAAAACAGTCAGAAATCATGAGAGCATACACAATGAAGACAAGGGCCTGGACCTCATGCTGCGATAGTGACAGGTTTCTTCACTCATCATTTCAATCACACAGAACCCAGTCCAAACATCCCCTCTGCTATAATCTCAGAGAAACACTTCAAACCATTTTGGAGCAATTGCCTCAGATAATTAGAAGCATAGATGTAAAACTGAGGCTGGGGTGTTTCACTAACCTCATCAGTGACACCTCATCTCTTCCATTACACCTTTAAAAGGGACAATGCGTTCACAATGAAAACTCATAGCAAGAGAAAAGTCAGGGTATAATCCAGTAAACACAGGGGTGTGTCAGTGGGCAGCAGAGATGAACCACTAAAGGCTTTTAGACTGAGTGTAAATGTAATTCTGACACCTTCACAACTCATGAAAATCGCCACATAATAAATTCCATTGTAAGATTTTTTGTCTTAAAGGTTGCTATAATTTTAAAGAGCTCACAGCATGAAGTCTCCTCATTCTTTAAGCAAGTGTCAAAACCATACTGTAAAGTAATCCATTACATTTTCATAGAAATAGTTCCCAGTTTTACTACTTTCTACTGCCAGTTGATATAAGTAATTCAGCATATTACCACTTCATTATTTTTTTTATAATGTTGGCTGCATTCAATAGTCTACCTAGTGTTGGGAAGCTATTGCCAAGGAAAAATCCTTCCAAGGTCTAAAGCCTTGCTTTTATAGGGTATATATGTACAGTTAAATGCTAACATTAACATGCTAACATGCTTACAATAACAATGCTAACATGCTGATGTTTAGCAAGTAAAATGTCCAACATCTTAGTTTAGCATGTCAGCATACCAATTAGCAACATTTGGTAAGTAGCTCTAAACATAAAGTACAACTGATGCTCATTAGCTTTGCAGGTATTTGGTCATAAACCAAAGTACTGACAAATTTAACTTGATTATGCTACAGTTATTTAAAATGATTACAATTCATCCTGAAGGGGACATGGATATCAGTACTAAATTTCATAGCAATCCATCCAATAACTTTCAAGACATTTGACCCAAAACCACAAATGTGAACCTCATGGTAGCGCTACATTAAACATGAATGTACAAAATTTCATGGCAATCTGTTTGATAGTTGTTGAGATATTTCACTGTAGAGCTGTACTAACAACCAAAATGTTTTCTTCTTGTTTTGCCACAGCACAGAGACACACAGACAGCAGTGTGAAGGATATAGAAGAGTCCATGCATAAATCATTATGTACCTCTGACTCGTACAGTGAGGACGGGAGAGCTGTGGGCTCCAATTCGATTCCTGGCCTCACAGTAGTACTGACCGCTCTCTCCAGGGCCGACCTCTGAGAAGGTGAAGACAGGACCAGACTTTGTGCCCCATGCTGTGCAGAAAGGGAGAAGATCCACTTACTGTTTCAGAAAAACCGACAGAGGCACACAGAGCCTGAGACACCTTACTGACTACGGCCATTTACCACAGGTTATAGAGTAAGGTATTTATGATTTTGTAATGTTAACCTTGAGGGGAACCACATTTTTACGATGCTAACATTGTACAGAGCCCCCGTCCAGAGATAAGCGGTGCCATGTGAAGTTGTCCACTGCTGGGTTGGCCTGACTGCTGCAGGTCAAGGTCAAAGGCCGGCCAGCGTCCACCACACTGGAGGGACGAGCCAGAACTGAGGTGTTCTTAGGTGGGTCTGAAGAGAGAGGAAGAGGAAGCAAAGTTTTGTCATGTAAATTTAACATGACAATGATATGAATTCAGTAAAATTATGAAGGAAGTTAGGGTTTGTAGATGGACCACCTGTTGTTCTGGTGAGTTTGGGAACCCCGTGATCAAATGATATATTGTTTACAATATACAGTACATTTAGGTTTAACAAAGAGTACAGTTACAATGCCTGAAGACATATGGAAAGTCTTTCTTTCTCAAAAATCTCAAAGACAAATAGAAGACTAAACATAGACACTTTAGAGGTATTTATGTGTAGATATCAGCGAAGCATGTCCCTCAGATAAATATTAGTATTTATTACAAACAGACAAACCTAGCCCAGAGAAAAAATCCTCTCAATCCCAAACATGTCATGCACGAGCAAACAACACACCCACTACTTACAAAGTATAGTGAGTGTAGCAACAGGAGAGGTTTGGTATCCTAACCGGTTCCACGCTTTACAGTAGTACTGACCAGCATGGTGAGCACGCACTAACGGGAATGCCAGGTTCTGGACGGTTCCTTTAGCCAACACCTGGTCACCTAGGATACGATACCAAGCATACCTGCAGGAGCGAGGATGGTGAAGATGCTGATGATAAAAATTATTGTAAGACTGCATAGTTTGCAATAATATAATCCTTGGTCCTTAATAATCAGATTATTTAACACTTGGTGTAATAAAGTTGAATATTTATCATTATTTAAATCTTTGTTCCATATTGCCCAGTCCTTATTAATGACTCCTTAAAGGAAAGTAAGTCTAAATAAAAAAAGTTAAGAAATTAGATAGAAAAAGAGATGACATGACAAATACAAGAATGATGATAATGATGACAAAATCCACAAAAACACCTGTAAGAACTATGATAAGGAAAACAATATGAACAATAAAAATATACAAATGTATTGCTCCTACCTGCTGGCTGGGGGGTGGGCGTGGCTGACACAGCTCAGGTTTACATATGAGCCTTCTCTGATGTCACCTAGAGGACTCACGAGCACACGCGTGTTCTTTGGAGAGTCTGAACAGGCAAACAGATGGAGAGAAAAACAGAAGCATCATTAATATTATGTTTATTTGAGGTTCAGTAAATGCAATTATTGATTCCTTTTCACAGCTTCTCATAAAAGAATGTAGAGTTTAATGAGTGGCTAATAATGTAAACAATCTGCAGACCTTTCAGTTTTAAGTAGGAGACAGTCAGACATACAAATATTCAGTCAATTATAAACAGCAGTAAATGCTTATGACTGAGTAGGTGGGACCAGGAAAAGCTTCTTATTTTTGCTTGGAAAATTGAAAATCAAGATAGTTGCAGGTTCATTTTCAGTCGACAGACTAATCTAGACTAGAGACTAATAATTTCCATTTGATGCATGTTCTTAGAAACAAAAGTAAAGTATGATAAATCAGCAGTTTGTATCACTTCCTACTGAATCCACATGAGTCCTCTCATTATGACTACAGTTTCTAACAGTTTCCTAATCAGTTTAACCCAGACTAACCTTTTACAAATTTACACAACAGGACGTAAGATATAAATATACATCCAGACCTAATATAGGTTTTACAAAGGTCTTTTACTCTCAAAATTTAATTCTGATCAAAGTGCAAGTGCTTGAAGTCGACCCAAGACACACTGCCTGTGAAAACATCCAACAAACTTACAAGTGACATTGAGTAGAAGTGGTTTGGAGCGGTCTGTTCCCAGTGAGTTACGTGCTACACAGAAGTACTCTCCTCTGTCTGTGTATCTGAGGTGGGACAGGTGGAGCTGAGGCCTAAAGCTGTCTGGGATGCTGCCACTGTCCATGTCTGGAGAGAAGACAGAGACACATGTGCAGATTAGTGTGCACATTAATTCACATTATGAGCATGAAAAAACATTTACATGCTGCACTTGAAAAATAAGTCCTGCAATCCTAGAAGAAAACTTGATCCTCTGCTTCAACAAATCATTAAAGGAGCTACACTTGTCCAACTGCAGGAGGAAATTCACATTACAGTGTATGTCACCACCATCACTCAGCTCATTTCTACAACACGCTGTCAATGCTGTCCTGTACCTTTGAACCATGCAAAGCTCTCCACAGGTGGAGCTGCGTCGCTACGGCAGGTCAGAGTGACCGCCCCCCCCTCTGACACGTCCGCTACTGGGGAGACTGCTATGGAGGTGGAATTAGGAGCGTCTGGAAGGGGAAGAGAGGGAGAACAGGAGGGAGTGAAAAAAAGGATATATTAAATAATGCAGTTTAAATACAGTTTACACTTTATTAAATCTAAGAATATTCTTCTATATGAAAATCTCCCTCTGAAAACATGTTTGTGTGTTTTGTTTTGGTTGGTTTGATTGGTTTTAATGTACTCACGTCCCAGAGCCAGGGAGAGGGATGGTGACTGGACATTCTGTGGTGGGATTGGTCGACAGGTGTATGCTCCGGCATGCTGCTGGTCAAAGCGGTTGATAATCATCCACTTGTCATAGGAACCGAGGTTTAGTCCGTTCCTGTGTGCAGAGCAGCGTGTCATATCTAAAGTGTAGCACAGTGGTTTCCAGCCCATTTCATTAAGGGACCCCATTTCCAATCATTGAGTAAACCGACAACCCCCGACTGACATATTTTATAGATATTGTATTCATAGCATAACAATAACAGCTGATAAACTGTCCCAAACAGTGAACGCAATAACTGCAGGAAGTTTGTTTAAAACAAGAGATTTGGATGCATTTTGAGCAGATTATTATATTATTATATATACTGTGAATATCAGAGTAGAGATCTTTTAGTACCTTTTAATACAATTCTGTCTGTATTATGCTTTTTTTTCATTTTTAACAATCATACATACTTAAGAGGCAAATTCAGTGTTTTATTCTCCCTAATGATTGGCCATTGTTCTATTAGATCTTTTGGTTGTTTCTCTGTACTGCCTAATGCAGGATGAGGCTGTTTATCATAGAGTGAAGGCTCTGTGAATATAACTTTAGATTCAGGTCTTCACAGTGCCCTTATGCTGGGAGATCTTTTCCAAGGTTATATTTCTAAATAATAATAGGTTGGGAATCAGAAGTGTAGCAGACAGTGTACTGTTAAATATTAACTACAATAAGCTCTCAACCGCTGAAAGCAATAATACATCCACATGTACATTAAACACACCTGTACAGTGCAAGACTCCTTCCAGGAGATGCACATCCTCTGGCCTGGCAGCCAACAAACACAGTCTCTCCGAAGCCAAACATGTTGCTGGGCCTTGCTGGATGCACCTGAACCTGAAGGTCTGAAATACACACACACATTCATACCTTCACAAAAACACTGGCTGCATGAATCCAGCACAGGAATCAATACCTCTTTGTTATAGCAGAGACGTTACAGCAGTTTTAGTTTGAACAGTCATACCTGTGACATCGAGAGTGATTGTGTTAGGGGAGGTCCATCTCCCCAGTGGTTGGTCTGTCTCAAACCGGAAGTGGTACTCGCCTGCATCACTCAGCTTCACAACCCGAATCTGGACTGAACAGCTGGAATAGCTGCCCCCGATGTAGCTGGAACCAGTGATTCATTTGTCATACATTTATGCATTATTTCATTATTTTACATTAGAGTATGCCAGCTGTGTGTTTCTCATACCGTGTACGTCCACGGTATGACAGGCTAATCTGGTTTGGGTCGGTGTGGTGAGCGAACTCCCTACGACCTTCTGAAGACACACGGAACCACATGACCCGCTTCATGGTGTGACCTGTAAAGAGAAAGCCACAGCATAACTCCAAACTCAGAAGAAAAATGATGGAGGATGAAAAAAGCAGCAAAATATTATAAAGCTTTAGATTATTTAACTAATTTTAAGTGTTTGATCTTGCACACATGTAGAATCCAGAGCATTTTATTGCTTTATTAATCAGTATAGAAAGTAAAAACTAGATTTTCAAAATACCAAAACGAAATGACTAAAAATATAATAGAGAGGATTTATGTATTGATTTCATACCTGATGGGTAGTCATAACGACAGGGCAAAGTCACAGTTGTTCCTGCCCACACACAGATCTCCCTCCTGGAAAATGACACACTCCACCTGCTCTCGATACCTGAAGGATGATTGAAGGGCACAAATATGCAAAATCATAAACAGCAAAAAATCACAAATGCAGCAAGTTCATTCACACATGCATGGCTTATAAAAAATAAAACCCACACGCACACAAACACAAACACCAAACATTTCTTATGTATAACCTAAAAATGTATACAAAGCAAGCTGATAGATAAAAGTCTCTACGCTCTGTCTTTCCACACCATTTGTTCTCATACTTTGATGAAGAACCAGTTCAGTGATCAGCATCCATAACTACTGACTGTCACATCCACAGATTGCCTGCCATAGAAAATAAGCTACCAAAAGTTTAGGGAATACACACTTAAAGACTAAAAGAAGTGTAAGTTTAAACTGCCAACAAGTTAAAGTTTTCCTCCAATGTGGCTCCTCAGAGAAAAACTTGTCAAACCACAGCTCTGATCAGCCCAGAGAATGACACATAAAACTGAAGCAGTGAGAATGAGCCCTGGTGTGCAGCCGTGGTGTCGTCCTGTGCTGCTAACTGCCTGCCTGGCTGACTACCTTGCACAAAAGGCAATCAATACTTATAAATAACTTGAGCGTAAAGGCAAGGGCACCTGGCTGCAGGACCTTATGTGCATAATGGATCCCATAAGTCATTTTAACTGTTGTTTTACAGTATGTGTGGCACATCTATGATATATCTGTACATACAGTACAAATATTTGACAATTAAGGAGCCTGTCAGTTCTCATCCCCTTAACTAATAAGAATATACTTATTAAGTTTAGTAAGTTTTACACCTCTTGATGAATTTCTTTAGAAGTTCTGATGTATTTTTGTGTTTCTCTCTTACCTGGTAAAGCTGTAAGGATGGTGCCCAGGACTAACGCACCTGCCAACATCTCCGCTGACGCGAGCTCTGTAATGTCACCGGAGGAGGAGAAAAGCACAGAGAGACAGAGAGGTGAACAAAAAATATATCAGAATAAACAGCATCCAGCTGAATACATTTAAAGCACTCACCCCTTAAAATATCTTCATTCAGTCAAGTCAGTCAGACAGAACAGGGTTTGAGGGATGCGTGCGACCTGAACAGTGATGGAGTGATTTTTTTTGAGCGATGAGAGTTGGGTGGTAGGAAATGGGAGGAGGAGTGGAAGGGGCAGAAGGAGGAGGATGAGGAAGAGGAAGTATGTGTGTGCTTTCAAAGAAACTTCAGCTACGTTCCTGTATACTGTCTTTTAAACTTTTCTATTTTCACTTTTTCCCACTTCTCCCTCTGAAACAGTTTCTAAGGTCAATGATGTCATGAGTCTGGTTTCCCTTTGTGTTATTGTGAAAATGTGACATCCTTGTGATCATGTCAATTGAACAATTGTCTCTTCTAACTGAATGTCATTAACCTGCCGTCAGTGAAATATGTTATCAAGCAATCTCAAGTTACAGCTAAAGATTAAGTGCTGCTTTGTCTCAAAGTGTCCCAAAGAGGCATTTATTAGGAACGTCATCAGGCGGCAACCATAACCATAATCTCTTTACTGTCTGCTATGTAACAAAGCATAAAATGACATAAAACTAATAATACATGTTAACTAATCAGTTATTGGCTCTTGATTGTTTATCAGAGCAACAGCACTATTAAAGGAGATTGTCATTCTTGTTGGGGGGAGTTATGTCACTAGCTAGTTGCTAATTTTGTATGTTTTCTGTTTAGCCCTGGGCAGGTAGTATACAGCTTTATCAGAGGATTAACTATAAATCCAAAATAATGAGCTGAAAGATGCTAAAATGCTTCATAAAGCTGAGGGGAACTGCAGAGACAGTTGATAATTCTCTGTGGGTTCATCTCTATAAGTGACAATCTTCACATTAATCACAGTTATTTGACCCATTGTTCATATAAAAATATTGATGAGTGCAGCTTTAAGGGTGAAGTTGCAGATTGCAACTAATTGAACACCGCTGATGACCTGGGAATGAGAATAGTATATAGTTATCTATCTGTAGATAAAAACGTTTCATTCTAAGGTAACAAAAATTTAACGATTCCTATATTCAGGTGATTATACGCTAATGAAAACACACTTATGAATATTATATTCCACTTCTGCCAACAGATCCTCCTCAATGTTACACACTGGACCTTTAACTACATATTCATTCTGATCAATAAACATATACACTGTTCTGTGATAAAAAAAAAACGGTAAAAGCGAGTGAGTCTTTACTCTCCTCGACATTGTCACAATATTGTTGCATACTCTGACCATCATGATTGACTGATTGTTAAAAAGACAGACATCTATGGGTCATTTGTAATATGAATTCAGGCTTGTTGGCGTACATTAACATACATAAGTCAAGCAGACATGGACTCGGCAGCCCAGATGTCCTCTCATCCACTGCTCTAATTGAGAATTGTTGGCACATAAAATTACCCGCAACCAGACGTGGGGAGGTTCGAGACCTCTCAGTCAACTGTGTCCACTTAGCCTGATGAGTCTAAATGACTTTAACATCCTACCCTGCCACAACTTGGCCAATAGATGTCAGTTTAGCATCACGACTCGGCCAATTGGCTACTTACCCCAGCTTTGACCCAAGAGTAATGATGATGTACAGTTTAACATTTCAGTCAATCTCTATTCAAAGGCATCCAAGTCAGGGAATGAAGAGAGGGTTAACTTCAAGGTTTCAGAGATGATATCTTGATCTACATGTGGAAATAAATGCTGTCGTTTTACTTATTAGCCGTAAAATATGATGGTTGGGGTTTATTATTTTGACAGTAGAGGTAAGTAGGCAGAAAAAGATGGAAGAAACAAGGGTATAACGTACAACACAGATCCTTTTCTGAAGTGGTACTGTGGTACCATTAACCATTAGGCTTAGGACGCCCTCTAAAACAACATAATTTTGTTCAAGAGGTCTGCATTATGTTTAGTGGGGAATCGGAACTCAACTTTAAATGGCGACACTAATAAGGAACAGAAATTCTCTGGTTGGGAAAGTTACCTTCAAAATATAATCAAAATCCTCAGGATATGAGGTTAAATGAACAATATATTCCAGTTCACAGATTGCTAGGTTGGATTATGGGTTGGGACCCAAAATGGGTCGCAGGCCCTCCTCTAGTGGGTCTCCACATGACAAGAACGCTCGTATGATTTAATGATCCTGGATCCCAGTAAAAAAAAAAGTAATTTTGGTTCCTGGCTGAAAAGTTTTAAGAACCTTCCCCCTCCAAATACTGTCTGTATTATGTTGAGTAAGAAGAGTGGTGGGCTTTGAGCTTAACCTGTAACCACAGAATGACTTCAAAAGGATCACGGCACACTAATAGGTCAAAGCCTGATGTAATCTTAATCGAAAGCAGACCGGACTAAACGAATGAAGAGAAACAGATGGATGGAGCTAGATTAAGTGTGACTGACCACAAACAGAGAGAGAAAGAGGGTGAGAGAGGGAGGAATGAGAAAGTTTGAAGGGGAAGGGATTATAGGGGGGAGAGACAAAACACGATGAGGTAAGGTTGCTAAGCAGGAAATAAAGAAAAGACAGACAAGAGACGAAGGAGAGGAAGTTGGGAGGAAAAGGAGGAAGAACGAAAGGTTTAAAAGAAAAGTGTTAGGTTTGTCAGAGGAGGGGGAAAGAGGAAGACAAATGGAAAAAATTGTGAGAGGGAGCAATAGACAAACGTATGACAGCGTATCCAACCCTTACGGTGGGGAAGGTATCCATGCACTGACCGCAGCCTCTAGGCCAGATGAAGTGTGACCGTCTGGTGGTCAGACTGGACCTGAAGATTTTCCGCTGTTGCAAAACACTTCCTGCCTGCTGTTTTCATGTAATGTGACCGCTCACAGTTTGCTCCCCTGCCATACTTTAAGTTGTACAATATGTTATTTCTATGTTACTTCTTATGCCCACAGATTAGACTCTTGGCTCTTCAGGCCCTCCAGCCTTGGACGGACTCCACATAAGCAAATAATGATTCGACTGTCCAACATGTGTTAGTCTTCAGTTTGAGTGGTGCTCTCCACGGGGGAAGTCTGGGCAAGAATGACGATGATCAGAGCTACAATCATATCTGACAAGGTGATGTGTTGTTCCTGTGCTGTCTTTTAGGAGCTCTACTTGATGACTTGATGAGCCGGATTTTTGCCAAGAGAATCACTGAATCAACGGGGAATTAAATGAGAGAAATAAAAAGAAACTACGAGAGAGAAATAAGGAGTTATTTTTTTGTTAAAGTGATACATCTTATCAATAAAACACACAGTATTTAGCCTCTTAGACACTTGACTTTCATATTCAAGCCAAACCAAACACTTGATGAATTTTTAAAACTCTTAAATCTTTGAAGCCTATTGGAGCTCCATTAAATTTACCCTGGTTTTGCTCATTCCTGTCCCATTCACAAACTCTGCTGCAGGGTCGGATTTCTGCTCCTTGTCTGCCAGAGACCTGTCTGTGGCTGCTGTGGTATTCCACGCTGAATGAGTCATGTCTGGTGGTTATTATGGGCAGGCGTTTGGCTCCCCCCCGTCTCTCACCCCGTCTAGTGGCAGCAGACAAAATTACATCTTTTTTTGAGCCTCGTCCAACCGAGCTGACTAAGATGAGGTTCTCAGTTAACCAGGCTAGATGAGTTAAGGACACATTTTTGGTTAGTGGTGTAAGAATTGCTTATGCTTATGGTTATATTGTGCTTTATTGAGGCCAAAATAAAAAATAGTAGTGTCCCTTTAAATCTGAAAATCAAGAGAACTCAGGCGTACGTCTACACTCTATGTCAGAGCCTCAGAAACTGTCTTATCAATCAATCATCTAGCTACCTTGAGCGTGGGGCTAAGAGGTGTAGGAGGTGTTATTTATATGCATAAGCTCAGTCTCTCTTTCACCAAACGTACCACACAGCAGTTTTACCTGCAGACTGGATAGAAAGACAAAGCATTTATTCTTATTTGGCCAGGCTACAGGGTGAGATCTTTGACACTGAATATTTTGGGAAATATGTATATTCACTTTCCTGAGATACATAAGAAGATCGATCTAATGTCTGTATGGTGAATATGTGTTAGCAGCTGGTTAGTTTACCTTAGCATAAAGACTGAAATCATATCTCTTATATAGAGTCTTGACTTGACCAGTGCCAGGAAAAGAAATAGTCATATTTCTTTGGTGGCACATAACCCCCCGTAAAACCACAATGTATCATTTTTACACTTAGTTTAAACAAATGAGACATAATATAAGGTAATAAGTGAGCGTTAGAGGTGATGATAGTTGATTTTATTACTTTTGGACAAAAACAGTCTCACTATTTTCAGTCATTACGCTATGCTAAGCTAACCAGCTACTGGTGGTAGCTTGATATTTATCACAGGAGGGAAATTAACTCTCAGCAAGAAAGTAAATCAGCAAACAATTCTGTTAATATTTTGTGATGATGACACTGACATGTGTCATCAAATATCAACATGTTTGCTGAGTATGTTGAACCGTTTTAGGCGACTATAAGAAACAAACAGTTTGTCAGTGCGCAGCTCCTGTGGAGCTGTTCAGAGTCATAGCTTAAAGATTCACAGTCTGTAGATGTGAGGAAACGAAGAGCACACCTTGTTCACTTCTACTGTCCAGATTTTCCCTGCTGGGAGTCTTTATCTCAGCCGTCAGTCGCACAAACGTTCTACTGAGAGCCAAATGACTCTCTGTCTCTGTAGATCTTGTGTTTTCAAATATGAGTAAAAGCCGTTTCCTGGTTAAAGACTGAGAGAGAACATGTGTGTCTTCTGCATGTATGAGAAAGAGAGGCAGTGTGTGGGAGTCTGTGTGTGTGTGTGTGTGTGTGCCTGTGATGGTTTTACCATGTGCAGAGTCCCTGTATGGGACTGAATGAAGTCGGATATGAAGGAACCTGTCAGGTCTGGGCTACTGTCGGAAACCCTCCTTCTATTACCTCCTCCTTCTCTTCCGCTTCATCCTGCTTTTTACGTCTGAAGATTGTACAAGACATCCAGGCTATATATATTGTTGTTAAGTTAGTATGTTAGCCTATATAATTTTAAAGTTACAATGTATCATTTGGCAAATGTTAAAAACAAATGTTAACATTTTTATCCTACCGCTACTTCAAAATGTTTCATATTGCTGTTAAAAAAATCTCTGCAAGAACTGGTTAAAGGTCCAGTGTGTAACAATAAGGAGAATATATTGTCATAAATAAGATATAATATTCACAGGTATGTTTTCATTAGTGTACAATCACCTGAAAAGAAGAATTGTTGTGTTTTTGGAGTGTGGAGTTCGCCATATTGAACTGCCATGTTTCTACAGTAGCCCAGAAAGGACAAACCAAACACAGGCTTTCAACATCCAAGTTCTCAGCCCGTTCTAATTCCCTGGTTGTCAAATACAGACACGAGTCTGTGAGTCAGTTGCAAACTGCAACTTCACTGCTAAATACCACTAGATCCTACACACTGGTCCTTTATTGAGAGATAGACGATTTATTGCCCTCAATAGAGGGGATTTGTTTTCACAGCCTGTACACACTTTAAGAGTGTAATAGTAAGGCTTTAGAGTACTGGGAACTTCAGAGACAACAAACCTCACTGAAGTTAATCCACAAGCCCAACAACATCTGATAATCTGACAGTTTTAAAAGCACAGTCTGATTAATATTATTTTGTAGTCTGTCCTTCATCTGCAGGAGATATATAATGTGATAATTTGTCATTAGGGACCCAAACAAAGTCTTGAATAAACATATTATTGTTGGACAGATTAAAAGAAAAAAACGAAATAATCATTAGCTTTATTTGAATGTTAGCCTGTTTGCTAAACATTAAAACTTCTGTTAAACTAAAATTCCTCAACAATGTAGCAATAGTGAGTAAAATGTTATAATGTGGCTGAAAAACAGCATTTTAATTTAATTACCAAATGGCTTTCTGGATGCTTACATTCTTCATTTGAACCAAAAACACCCACTAAATGCTTCAGTAACTATTCCTCTGGGTTTTAATTGGTGCCAGGTTGATTTTCTGGGCACTACTGTCTGTATTAGGCTTTAAAAACATAATCACTACCACAAGATGACTTCTCAAGACAAACCGTTAATAAAATGTATAATCACAGTTTGTTTTGTTGCTTGGGAACAAATGAATATGTAACACAAGGAGTGTCTGAATGGTGTGAGGCCTGTAACATGCTTTTGAGCACATAACTGTACAACAAATCACCTTTGTGAAGCTTATTATGTTTTTAGAGTCAACTATGGTAACTTTTTAGGTCGTAATTGTGGGTGCCACTATTGACTGAACTGTTGAATACTTGAAAAAAACTTGAAAACGAATTGAATTACTGTCAGAGATCTTACTTTACAAACAATGCAATGTTTTAGTTTGGAAGCCCAAAATATCTACAGATGTACTCCAAACTTTGGGTTGGTACAGAGGGGGAGCAATCAGATTTGGATGGTGTCCAGTCCCACCCTGGCAGCCCTGTGGCTACGCCCCTGGTTTCGCATCGTCCACATGGAACAAGCTCAGTCCAGGACTTTCCTGCAATCCCAACCCCAATCCTAACCTTAACCCAAACCCTATAATTAGTTTTTTTGGAAAGAAAATGGTCCACACAAGTCATTTTCTGGTAATTGACTGCAAGTTTAAATGGTCACAGACACACACACACACACACACACAAATTCTCATATACACAGTGGTCGTGCAGCTGCGGCGTGTGTGATAATGAGACAATCCGTGGAGGGACTCATCTGGATTGTGTTATATCATCTCCCTGGAAACGATCCACAGCTCTAAAATAGGAGTGTTTGCTCCCAGTCAGCTGCAGCATGATGTCATCCAATATAATTCCTACAATCAAGGAAAAAAAAAAAGATATTTGATGACATGTGAATGTGCAAAGAACAGTGGTTTCCTTAAATACGAAGATTCTTGTGGTGCAGACTAATTCAGAGCTCTGTCTGCAGCTAATGTTTGTCTACACAGAGACTTGCCATAAACAGAAAAACTTGTTGCCTGAGCCCTTGCACCTGTCTCTTATTTTCTCAAGTGGATGAGCAGCTAAAAAAAAGAGAAAAAGATTTTTTTATATTTTGTAAAACACATTAATTATTAGTCTGTTTCTGTTGCTGTGATGCACAGGTAGAGCGAAACAAAAAGTACAAAACTGTTCATATACATGAAATCAGTACCTCAGTCTGGTATTTCACAGGGTCTTCCAGGTGTTCCACCTTTCTAATGAGTTTCACTAAGCTACTGACTTCATAGCACTCACAAGGTGTCCCCCCCTGCTGTGGCTTGTATTACTAACTCCACATCTGGATGGGGCAGTTTTACAGTACATTTACAGTTTTACAGTAGAACCATATGCAGACAAAATACTTATAATTGCACACATCAGAGACGTTCACAATAGACCTTCATTTCAATATATCTGCCACTTATGTGTCATATCTTTTTATATTATCTGATTAGGAAACTGCTGGTTTGTAGGTTTGAAAGTCAAAATAATGAGGTTTTTCTGTGAGAGGATGTGAATCTATATGAATGTGAGCATGACCGTGTCACTCTCGCCTTAAAAGAGCCTCAGATTGGCCCGGGTCTGGTCTGTTTCCAGAGCAATAGCTTTATTAAAGACTGCATCTGTGTGTGTGTGTGTGTGTATGTGTGTGTGTGGTTTACTAGCCGGCTGTGGTGGTTCTCAGGGGACAGCCCTCTCCAGCTGCTGCTTTACAAGACTGTAACATCAAACACACACATACACACACACTTAACACAAAGGTTTGACTTCACACATCTTTCACTTCAACCCTCAGCCTCCCTTAACAAGTTCATCAAATGAACTCTTCTCCTCACTTCTTCCATTCCCGACATACCACTGCTCTTTACTCACACACCTCCTGCTGAGCCTCTCCATTCTTTCTCAGATACAGTAAAATGTGTACACAGTACAAGAATAGTTAATTAAGTGGCTTTTTTCATGTAAAATGTACTGAATATTTAATGCAATATTCCTGTGTATGTGGTTAGATAAGTATTAGCGCAACAGGTGTACCTGTAGGTGACCCTGACCTTTGACCTATGGGAGGACAAGCAAAAAGTGTCTCAGTCTTCAACCCCCCTGCTGCCCAATAATTGAAGTGATACTTTTAAAGAAGGATTGTTTTTCACTCTTACGTCTGGTCTGTGAAAGTCACTTCCCTGCAGCACCACAGTAGTACAGTCATAAAATGCAGAATGAAGTATGAAATGTTTGGACTTGACCTGACAATAAAACTGCCTTTGCACTTTAATATTTATTTGTATTACACCTCCAATTCAACTTTTTCCAAAGTCAAACCTTTGGAAAATATTGGACATTTAAGTAGAAGTCTTAAAACCAGTTAGTGTGCTGGAAATCAGCTAGTTACCAGTTTGTTACTTAGTGTTGAGTATGTTTAGTGTTTAAGTGGAGCCTCATATGTGAAGTCTCTGCTGGTTGCCTTTCAACGTCACTCTGACAACAAGTCTTCAGGAAATCACTGTTACACAACCATTTCATTACCTTTGGGCGGAGCCACGCTAGCCGTTTCCCCCTGTTTACAGTCATTGTGCTAAGCTAAGCTAACTGTGATGGTGCTAGCTTCATATTTAGCATATAGCCATGAGAGATGTTTCAGGCTTCTCATCTGACTCCCAGAGAGAAAGCGAATAAGGTAATTTCTGAAAATGTCAAATTATTCCTTTAAGCTTCAGTTCATCACCTCCGTGGTTGAAGATTTACAGCATCATAAGTGGGTGAAACTGTTTGTCAAAAGGAGGCTCTTCTGTTGTCATTTCAGCAGGTGTTACATACAAACCTTGCCCATAGGTCAGAAATGCCTACAGTCCAAGCAAGTAGATGTTTTTTGTTTGTTTTCATATTTTTCTGTCAATGTTTTTCTATATATTGTATTTCTGTTTCTCTCTCAGTATCTTTCTTTCTAAGTGCCAATTGTAAGAACTGCCTGTAGTTTTCAGACTTGGTGGCAAGTTTGTGCCAGAGGGCTCTTTACCACCTCCTACCCCTGGTCTTTTTCTGTCACACTCTCTGCTGCTCCCCCTTTTTTGTTTCCCCCTCTTTCTCTCTCTCTCTCTCTCTTAGTGATGTGAGCTCCCTGGCATCTGAAGCAGCCAGTCATTACACCATGGAACGTAGTGGAGCCAACCAGAGCCTCAAGGGTTTGGAAAACTATAGTGTGAACCATTTTATTTATTGTTACCTTTCAGATGATGTCCATTTATCATGAACGACCCTGTTATTTTTGAGTTATTTGTTCCTCAAGGAGACCAGATTCTTGATGTCAATGGTTGAGACACTTAACTGCTTTCAAAAAACTTTTGTTATTCAGTTTGTGTGTTTGTCTCGGTGAGTTCAAACTGCCCAACTGCTGCATTCAAGTGTGGCTCTGGAAATGATTGCAGCCAGGGTACAACAGTGCAGGACAGCCGGGATTGGCTCATATAACCAGTCGGGGAAAACATATAACCCAGAAAAAAAAAGTGGTAAGCAGAGATCGTGGCAGATGAAGGGAAGAAGAAAAAGCGACTGGGAGAGTTTAAGAGAAAGTTAAAAATACAGAGCGAGAGGTGAGCTGGTGAGTGAGTCAGGTGGTCAGACTCGTTCCTGCCACCTCATTAGTGGTGATGACATCACAGCTGATTTCTCTTTTAGTCCGCTACTAACGCTCCACCGCTCCTCTGTTACAGGAGAGGTAGAGCTGCTACTGGCCAGAGTCTTTAACTGCAGAGTCTGGGGAGCTGCTTTTATGTCGTCAATAACTCAGAGCGAGTAAAAAGGAGGCTGGATCTGCTCTGATTGCAGAAGCCTTTTTCGAGCTGAGTAATCACAGCCCAGATTTTTTAATATCAGTTACTCCACATCATGAATGGACTGTAGGCCAGCTGCAGCTGTCTGTATTGAACTGATTTAGTCGTAACAAAGCCTTTAACAGTTTCCCTCAAGGATATGGCTCATTTTAATGTCTATAGAGCTTTCAAAAGTGTTTATACTGCAACAAAGCAAATATCTTATAGGTTACCGACCAGCAATGCTTCAAAAACTGGCACTCAGTCACCTCCTTATACCTGTGTTTAGTGTTTCTCCTTTCTTTTTTGTGTCCAACATTCACTCAACAGGAAACAGAGGCCTAATAGTCAAGGTTCTGATTGGATGCAGAAAAGTGACTACGCAGAAAAAAAGCAGTCTGGCTATGTAACTGAGTACACTTCGCACATCATTTACTGTGATATTCACATGAAATACAGCACTATACAGAATTATCATCAATTCAGGCTTAGGAGGTTTCTCACATCAAAACTATAACAAAAGACGAAGTTTGATGAAGAAAGATTGATTTGTTGAAATAGAGTTGCAGTCTTCGCCGCCATTGGCACTACAGTCAGCTTCTCCCAGTTAGTGTTCCCTCAGTGTTCATTGTTCAGAAGGTTATAACCGGGAGACGAATTAGGTCTCCTCCTCTCCAAAACAAGCTGACCAGGTGATTAAAACCGGTAAAAACACTGAATACAATAGTTTTTCCGATGCTCAAAGGGGATATGACGCCATTGACAGGCAACTGGTGTTAATAAAAGAGTAATCATAAGACACACCTCTCTTACAACAATCACCAACTCTGGTTAGGTTGAAATAAACCCTTAATTCACAGAATTAGATGATAAAAAAGAGTAGTTCACATGCACTAACATATACATGCAGAACGGACAAAGCACAGACAGACTCCGATAGCAACACAGACAAAGGGAGTGTGACGTCACTCTCTGCTCAGGACACCATGACTCCACTATATCTTTACATAGCAACTGACTAACCTAATTGATGACAGTAAAATGGGACAGCAACATTTCATTGTACACCTAAAAAACAAAGGTTTTTGCCCCAGATTTACATAAATATAAATTATAAAGTGACTAAATGCATGGGATATTGTTGCTCTCGCACATCCAAACAAGACAGAAAAAGAGAATGGTGATCAACCATATTAGATTTGTGTTCTGATTTGAATCCCCAGACAAACAGTGACACAACTCTTTCCTGACTCTTGATTTGTACTGTAGGTGAGATGGCCCTGAGGGATGGACTTCACCCTCAGTTGCCCCAGTGGAAATACTCAGTGTAGGTGTGAATGTGTGTAATTACTTTATTCTAAAGCAGAGAGCATCTGCGACAAAAAAACCCTAAAGGTTAAACAGCAACTCAGACAAGCTGCAGTAGAAAAGAAGCAAATTACAAATGAACACCAGATAATGGATTGGAAACAGACTTCCACCCCTCAAAGTTTCTTTTATTGCCCCAGTGTGTTCACAAATACTGCAAGATTCAAACAAACTAGAAGAGACACCCTCATGCAGCAGGGCTCAGATGTATGACGACAGCCTTCAGACGCACTCAGACAAACGAGATAAAAGTCGCACAGTCTTTAATTTCCCAGCATTTGTTTCATTGTTTTACAGTGTTCTGAGGGATGTCGAATCAAACAATAGCTTTTTACTATGTGTTTGAACCCAGTGCACCACGAGCGTGTTTGTGAGAAACTCTATCATAAAACGGGATATGAACGGAAAAAACTGCCTGAAAAAAAGAGAGCGAGCACGGTTTCAACTGATGTCTTCCAGTTGTGTGACCTCTCTTTCCTTCTCCGTCTTTTTTCTGTCTCTCTGCCTCTCTCGGTTTAATAAGGCCAGCTGTAGAGTCTGGCTCTCTTGGGAAACACAGTAGAGTGTGGCTGGAGCTGAGGCTGAATGAGCCTGAAATTGGGGCTGGTGGTGGTGGTGGGGGTGCAAGTTGGGGGGCGAGCACTTCCGACCATTTTCCCCATGCAATACACCATGCAGTCTGGAGCATTGGCAGGCCGCCCCCAGCTCTCTCCCCTTCGTCTTCTTTCCCTCCCTCCTTCATTTCCTTCCTTTCCATCCTACTTTTTCTTCCTCTGTCTCACAACCACTGCCTCCATCTCCTTTTCCCTCCTGCTTTCCACCATCACACCTTATTCCCTTCCTTTTCCTATTCTTCTTCAGGCTGTCCTTCTTTCTGTCTCGCTGCAGACAGTTACGTTTCGTTATGACCCCCTCCAGACGTCTGCTCAGTGGCACCATAACAAGTCTAGAAACTCTTCCCCTCTCCCCTCCTTCTATCACTTTCAGAGCAGGCTAGAAACGACCGTCCAAGGACTACGATAAATAGCTCAGTTCCTTGGAGTCTCTCTCCCCCTCTAGACGCCTGCTCTGTGGTACCGTATCGCGTCCAGACCTGCTTCCGAGTTTTGACAGGTCCCTGACCCACGCCAGAGCGGTTCAGCTGGGTTGGGGCCGTGTGTGTGTGTATATGTGTGTTTGTATTAGTATGTGTGTGTGAGCGAGCTTGGGCCCGGCTAAGTTGGTGGGTGTTTTTCATCAGACTAATGAATAATACGTCTGAGCTGAGAGAAGAGTATCAAGCGAGAGGAGAAGAGGAGGCGAAAGCAGGGGGGAGGAGAGGGGAGGGGTAATGACTATCAGATGGTGTTCAACTACTGTGCTGCTGCCGCCACTGCTGCTGCTGCTGCTGCTGTGTCCTTAAAGGAGAACACCACTCAATTTTAAAAATTTAGATAAGTGATTATTATTATCTGGAACTGTGCAACCATCATTGTGAAAAAGAAGAATTAAGAGTTTAACTTGTAATTTTACAAGTGACAGCAGACTGAATGTGCACATCCCAATGGACTGATTTACTCTTTGGTCTAACCTTGGAAAGTTCATTTGAAGGGGCTATAATCTGTAGTTTTCAGTGAAAAAGCTCTAAAATCCCACTGAACACTACTTGCTGACAAAGACAGAGTTAGCGATTAGCTGGTGAACTTTGTGGAGCAGCTACAGGAACAGATATTTACCTTAAGAGTCGGCAAACACCAAAACAGCAGTCGTTGTCTATCAGCTGTGGAACACCAGTCGGCTGAGCCCGTTTAGCCTGGTTATTCAAGCTCCTGTAGAATCGCTGCTCTTTGACTGGTAAACACAAATAAGAGACAAGAGCTGGAGGAACCTCCCAGGACTGTATGCTGAAATTGTTCAACTAAAGTCAGGTAAAAAGCAACTACTAATGCTACAGGAGTGTTTAACTTGGTCACAGAGAATACAGAGTTTGAGCATATGGTTCTTGAACTCTGCTATAATGTGTCTTCACGTGTGCATATTAATCAGTCTGTTGTGT
>NW_023339807.1:7719806-7724087 GCF_004916995.1 Morone saxatilis
AGAGTCTTACAATGAAGCAGTACTGACATTTGTGTTATTTATTTATTCTATTCTCAGTGATTTTCTCACACATGTCTTATTAATTACCTAGTCCCAGGCCAACCAGCCTGTAGTTAAATCTAGAGTGCCTTTACAAATGGGCCTTGAAAACCTTGGACAAAAGCAAATAAGGTACCATCATTGCCACATTTTAGGTAAATACAAGATCTTAAGCTTTACAAATGTTCTTGATTTTCCCTATGTTAAGGTTGTCTTTAAATGTTTATGGATTTGCCCCTCAGCCTCTCTACCAATAGATCGTGAGACTGTAGAGGCAAAGTCCTAGAATTCGCTACCTGATCAATTGAAATTTTTTAACATGATAACTTTTACGAGAGCTACCAAATCTTAGTTAATGACAAAACCAAGAACGGGGTACATACGAATTTGTATGTTACATTACTACTTGAGTGTTGTCTATGGGCCTCCCATTAGTTATGCAACTGAGGATATAGCTCCACCCAACATCAACCTGAGCAGAAATATAATTAGCCCAAATAACCAAATCAATGAAAACACCTGTGGGTGTACAGTGCCTTGAATATGTAAGTAAAGTGTTCATAACTTGTTTCTGCCACACCCAAGAGGCTGAAAATATCTGTTAATGTAGGTTTAAAAACATTGAAAAAGTTAAATCTTCTAATTATTCTTATGAATTAATTAACAAATGAAGTACATTAGTTATTCAAAAGTAATTTGACCATCAACAGCTAGCTTAACGTTAGCCCCGGTCACTGCACAAAGCACTCCAGACGCCCTGTCCTCACGGTGGGGGTTCACGCACCCTCTAACTCTGACAAAAACATTGAAGTTACAGTAATGTGTAATCCTCCTTTGATGGTGTTCATGGCGTCCAACTCCAGGTAAGATAGCAAACAAGGTGACCCAGAAATGTCTTCATTTACTTTAAATACCATTGTTCAGACAACTTGTTGGCATGTAGGGCATGTGTTTGGTTTTAGCTTTGGTGGAAACACATTTTATTAAATAGCCAATATGGATATGTGTGTGTGCAGCTCTTTTTTCCACATGTTCACACTGATAGCGATACATAGCTTGACTCAATATGTTGACTTGGTCCCATATGTATTTTTACTTATATAACTTGCCTAAGGACTATGATTTTTTTCTCTGATTTTAAAGCAGATAAAAAAAAGACTAAAATTATTTATTAAAGATTTAGATATTATACATTTTTAGGATAAATATTACAAGAAAATGAATGAATATTAACTGAACCTACAGCCAGACCTTTCACTAAACCATTACAGCTCATTTGAGACACTGCAGCTCACCTCTCTGTGAGTCTCTGAGGTCAGGCTGCTGCTGACGACGTGACTTACTGATAAAATGATGAATGACATTCTCAAACAAACTAATCAGTTGGACAAGCTGTGGCTAACCTGTATATTTCCCAAAATTATGGCTTATACATTAATAACTCTACCCCGGATTCTCCCAAAGATGGGAGGGGAAAGGATGGCCTCAGTCAAGTAAATATTAATCCTACATGTTACTGATGTCAAAGATGATAAATGTCTGAACTGATTACAGAACGGCTGAACTGTTACTGACACTTTAGTTCTTCCCTAAAAAAGTCCCTGATATCCTAGTGTGCTATTGGGGGACATTTTTACCTGCAAGAATTGAGTTGTTTAATACAATAAAATGGGTGAGGAATGGTCACAAATTAGCTAACATCTTATGCCTGAAATGTAAGTTGTGAGTTGCAAGTGTCATGTGTCTATGTAGATTCCTTCTCATATGGTATGCTCTGTCTAAATTAAACATTGTAAATCCAGTCTATATTTAATGTAATTTTAGCTTCTAAGCTTCATAATATTTTTTCTGACTGCCAGTGCTCTCTATTTGAGGAATATCCAAAATGATTATGTAAAATCTAGAGTCGGTGTTGCGGACTTAGGTCAACACTTTATGTAGTTTTATGTAAATGCCACCATTACTGTGCTGTAATGTAGCTATATTCTTTTCATATACCATTCCTCTGGTAAATGCAGCCACGTGTGATTATGAAAAGACTTAAAGTCTACATTGTACCCAGTGAAATGTTTTCTGGCCTGCGGGCAACAATTCAGAGAGAAATGGATACTGTGTTAGACCAGCCACACACTCCTGGGAGATGCAAATCAGAGGAAGATCATGCTAATGCATGTAATGACGGACCACAGTGAGTGAAGCTGGTTTGGAAATATAGGAGTATAGTGGGCAGTCACAGTCTGACATTAATCAAGGAATTTGCTGTTGACAATATGTTGTAAGTATATACCTACTGTAAATGTATATCACAATATATATCTTTAAAAAAATATCTCCAGACTTAGATCTACACATAAGGTAGTACGAAACAAATCAGTTCAGCTGCTTTAAACTGCGATGAAAGATGAACATCGTCAGTGGATGCCTCAGATATTTTTGTAAATTTGAATAATTTCAAGAACTGCACTTATTTTTTCTGTTAAAAATAACACGTTAAAGGCATGCTCACAACTTGAGTATTATGCCTATTATACTTAGAAGCAGATCCAAAAGGGAATCAGATCCAAACCCCAATTGTTTACCACATGCTGTCATGATTTTCTCTCTTGCAAGAGCAATGAGCTGTTGGATTGCATTGCAGTGTTGGCTCTTGAAAGACAAAGTTTGTTTTCGTTGGGTGATTTTGTTCTTTTCGGTCCAATTTCATTAAGGCTTTTGTTATTTCCAAAACTAACATAACTATAACAGCAGTAATAACGGCTGTTGAATCTGGGTCACTAACTGAGGTTGAAGTCCAGGTGTTGGAATCTGATCTACAGTAAAGGTCACTGCAGAGCAGCTGGGACACTGGTTGCATGAAGGTAGGGCACTTTCATGTGAGTGACATGATGTAATTTAGATCCAGTCTGCGTCTCAGATGTTCCTCGAGTTGACAGAGAGGAAACTGTTTTAAAACACATTTGATATCCAGTGACCGGATGTGTCCAATGAGAACTAGAGGAGACTGGAAAAAGCACAAACTATAAAATTTGACCTGTTTTCTTGCTTGTTTCCATTGCAGTCCACATGTTTTGCAATTGTTGTTGCTCACTGACATTGAAAGAAATATAAGGACATTTATTATTATTTTAATGTCCAGCATGACAGATTGTTACATTATTAGGAGATATTCCGATTTTGCCTGCGCTGTGGTTTTATTATTATTATTCCAGTATTTAGACAGTGGTTTGATCTCCACCTATAGCCTACCCATCGGCCCGTTTCCTCCGTCCTGACTGCTCCAAGCGCTTCCTCTATGTACTGTAATCCACTACTGCAACCAGCATTGGCTTCAGTTCATACAGTAAATACCACAGCATAAACACTATGACTGTGATTGAAGGGTAGAGACACAGAGGAGCAGGAGAGAGAGAGAAATAAGGACAGAAGAGGAAAAAAGACAGAGAAATAAAGAGAGAGAGAGAGAGAGTGATGAATGCTGACTGTAACATTGTGTAACTGACAGATTATTCATTGTGCTATTAGTTTTCAGCAGCAGCAGCTTACGGTTGCCAATCTACACAAAAGAAGCATACCAGCAATGGCAGTTGGGTTTAGAGTTTTCAATAATGCACTACTGAGGATTATAGACCTCATAGTTGAGTTTTACATAGGTTGTCAACCTTTAACCACTGTACAGTTGAAGCAGGAAACAAAATTTAAAGGTCAGTCAGTTCCTTGGAAATGAGAGTTAAGTTACACGATCAAGGCTAATAAAATCCCAAAGACTTTAAGCAGATTAGAGTTGGATGAAAGCTGTATCAAAGTTTTAAAATCTAAGTGAGAACTTGATTTTCAAAATAGCTAGAACACCTCTACGCCTTAAAGGACCAGTGTGTAGCATTTAGTGCCATCTAGCGGTGTAGTTGCAGATTGTAACTCCCTCGCTTCACCTTCCTTGTCCAAGTGCGAGGGAGAAACTACGGTGGCTACAACACACGCACAAAACTCAAATGGCCCTTTCTAGAGCCGGTGTTTGGTTTGTCCGTTCTGGGCTACTGTTGAAACATGTAGGTTTAACATGGCGGCCTCCTTGGAAGTCATCTGTAGATAAAAACAGCTGATCTAATGTAACAAAATCAATTTATACTTCCAGCTAGTTTTACACTAATCAAAACATATCTGAATAATTAATATTATATTCTATTTCTGCCAATAGATCCTCACACTGGACCTTTGGGTTAAGCTCAGTTGTGTTTCACTCAC
>NW_023339807.1:7724187-7771190 GCF_004916995.1 Morone saxatilis
TAATCCACTACTGCAACCAGCATTGGCTTCAGTTGCACTACAGTTAAATACCCACATTGCATAAACACATGACTGTGGATGAAGGGTAGAGACACAGAGGAGCAGGGACGAGAGAGAAAATAAGGACAAAGAGGGAAAAAAGACAAGAGAAATAAAGAGAGAGAGAGAGAGGAGTGAGAATGCTGACCTGTAAATTGTGTAACTGACAGATTGATTCATTGTGCTATTAGTTTTCAGCAGCAGCACTTACTTGTTGCAATCTACACAAAAGAAGCATACCAGCAATGGCAGTTGGTTTAGAGTTTTCAATAAATGCAACTACTGAGATTATAACCTCATTGTTGAGTTTTTACATAGGTTGTCAACCTTGTAACACTGTACAGTTGACAGCAGGAAACAATTTAAAGTAGGTCAGTTCCTTGGAAATGAGAGTTAAGTTACACGAATCAAGGGATAATAAAATCCCAAAGACTTAAGCAGCATAGAGTTGGGAATGAAACGCTGTATCAAAAGTTAAAAATCTAGTGAGAAACTTGTTTTCAAAAATAAGCTAGAACACCTCTACGCTAAAGGACCAGTGTGGTAAGCATTTAGTGCCATCTAGCGGTGTAGTTGCAGATTCCAACTCCCTCGCTTCACTTTCCCGTTCCAAGTGCAAAGGAGAAACTGTGCAGTGCCAGTGTTTGGTTTGTTCCTTCTGGGCTATTGCAGAAACATGGCAGTTAAACATGGCAGACTCCATGGAAGGCGACCTGTGGCGTCTGTAGAGAAAAACTGCTCATTCTAAGGTAATAAAAACAAAAGGATTCTTATTTTCAGGTGATTATACATACACAAAAGATATTCATGCATATTATATTCCATTTCTGCCAAGAGAGCTTCCTAAATGTTGCATGTGCTAATTTGTATCTGTAGCTCGCTAGAGTGATAGATAGATCACTTTCATTCTGTCTCTCATTAGTTTTCTCCCACTCTTCTCTTTATTCCCTCCTCTGTATTTGCTCCCTTTGCTGTCTCCTCTAATTTTTCCTTCTCTTTCAGAGTAAGACAGATTATTAGAGGGGAGTGTAAGTGAGTAAAGTAGCAGCTCCCCTACTACACACCCCTGAGCCTCCCCTTCATCACCAAAACACTCCACCCAAAAATCTGAATCCCTTGAGGGCAAACAGCTTGCAGGCCCTCCAGCATCACAGCTCATACAGATAAAAGGCCTCCGCTGTGGCCAAATAAACCCAGTTCCCGGCTTCAACCACGAGCCCAGGCTGAACCGTCCAGCACTGCGGCTGCCCGCCTCCCAGTCTGCTGTCCAGGGACAAACGCAGCACAGATGGGGAGGCAGAGGGAAGAAAAGAAGACACGGAGAGAAAGGCAAACTCTTACTTCACCACTCAAGCTTCTCAGCTTCCTGCTGTCAAGAATGTGGTTGTACAAAACATCCGTTTTTGCAAACCCAAATCCCAGTCTTACCTCTTGCTGGTCGTCTTGCTGGTTGCTCTGTTGTTGAAGTATATTAATGACAAAAGATCTGAGTTAGCACAAAACGAATTTGAGCGCTACTCAGTCTGCAAGTCAACTTTTCAAGAAGAGCAGAGTCAGATTTGTGCGCCAACAGATGATTTAAATTGTGTAACTACATTTGAGCCAGCTACATGCTCACTTTTGGCAGTCTTAAACTCAAACTGAGAGCAGAGCATCTTCTGTTCAGTTTGGTCATCCTGTTACACCCTTCCTTCTACTTTCAAAATAAAAGCTGGGAGAGTTGTGTTTTTAACCACCAGATGGAGACAAAAAGCAGTATTTGGTGTCCATATTATCTGATTATTAATCTTATATTATTATTATCTTATGTTAAATAACTAAATAATTAAAGTCACTTTCAATTTGTAGGTATTTTAAAAGTAGGTTGTTGTTGTTGTAGTTGGTAGCTATATATCGTAGTGGTCGCTTTAGCATTGTGTTAACTTTAGATTTTTCTGAACCAGATGTAGGGTCTTCTTATTTCTTCTTTTTCAGTTTTATGAATTATTTATGAGGTGCAACAACTTTAAAAAGGCATGACCCTGAGGGTTTGGGTTAGCCCTATTCTTATAAATCTGTGCTTGTGCACTCTCAAATGTTAACTTGCAGTCAGAAGTAGCGTGAAGTAGAAATTATTTTAAGCTCTCTCAAATCTTGTCATCAATATACTTCCATACTCAACCAGCATGGAAAAACAGGAAAATTTGAGGTGACTGTTTGACTGCTTTTTTGTCTGCAGAATGAATTTGTCAGAACCTGAAAACCAAATATTACAGAAGATTATTATGTTTTATTAAATAATTTGATCATGATCTGGCTTTTGATAAAGTTAAATAACTTTGAGTTCACAGAGTTAGACCATATTTTTACAACAAAAATATATAACAACACATAAGCAGATTTGGAATTAGTTTTGTCTTAGAAATGTGATTTCTGAGACAAAATTATATTATTAGATTGAACTGTCAAAGATCATGGCTTTATTACTCCCATCAGATGACAGCACTCACATCTGTTTCTTTTCCATTTTAAGACGCCATCCAAGAAATTAAATATGTATATAGTATATTAATAGGATTGTGTGTTTCAGAGGCCTCTGTGGTCATTAGGGTCACCAAACCCACTCAGTAAATGAGGGTGATGCAGGTTCTGTTTTAGGGTGGATTTCCCCTGAAACACACCAGCGTGCAGCCAAAACAAACTCCCGCTGATGGTTTGCCTCTTGCCTCCGGTCTCTCTGGCCTGCTTCTAGACAGCAGCCGAGGGACCCTCACCGCTCAGAAGGAGGAGCAGAGGAGTCCTACGGCCCTCCCACAGGCTATAAGACCCGAGGCAGACGGAAACACTCAGACAGCAGGCACACGTGGAGCAAAGAGGCAGAGACAGAGAAGGACGTGAAGAGAGGCAGAGAGAGACCAATAAACAGCAAGAGAGAGAGTCAAACAGCTGCCACAGACTGGGAGCAGTTTGTGCTATTGGGATTGAAACAGACAAATATAGAAACAAAGGACCAAGAAAGAGGTTTAGAGAAGTAAAGAGGACAAATCAACAGCCGTTTGACTTCAAAATGCCATTTTAAATTGGCTTTCGTCCAAAGGATTAACTGAAAGAAGAACTGACTTTTGGGATGTGAAGTGTTTTCATTTAAACCAAGAGAGAAAAACAAGAGGGACCTGAAACCTGCAGCCACCTGTGACAGCAGCTCTGAGGTCAAGTTGCTCTTGACCACTGACTAAGGATCAACTTGCTGACCTTTTAAACCAAGCCTAATTTAGCACCATAAGGGCTACGTCCGTCTCACCTGGCTTAACAAATTTAGCAAAGAAGAGAAGTTGGTGGTGAAGTAACAGTTTAAGCAGTGGACGCCTTTAGACAGCAGCATCAACAGAAAAACTGTTAAGCCGCTTCCAAAAACAAGTTGAACTTCAATAAGTGGAAGTCTCACAAGGATTGACCAGTAGCTGTCAGAGCCTTGTTGTGGTGAAGATGACATTTGCCATGCTTCGCACGGCGCCTCCCGCAGGCCGCTTCTTGTACGGCGACATCGCCCTCCTCTCCGAAGACGATGATGAGAATGGGAGTGAGGGGTCGGGCTCCGAAGAGCGTACCACCAACTCCTCCAACTCTGCCTACCGCCTGTCCTCCTCGTCACCATCTGCCTTTCACATCAAGGTGAACAGGAAGAGGAAGATGTGCCAGGGAATTGGGAGCGGGGTAGAGGCCATGGTGGGGAGGCTCGGCCCTCCGGGGTCCTCTCCTCCTGGGGAGGGCCGCCAAAGGACCGCAGCCAACGCGCGGGAAAGAGATCGCACCAATTCTGTCAACACAGCATTCACAGCTCTGCGCACACTCATCCCCACCGAGCCTGCAGACAGGTACAGAGCAACATGAGTCAACCTGGCTCTAGTCTGATGCACAAATATGTTCCTAAAAATACAGTTTTTCCGTCTGGGAAGAAAAATAAGTGATCTAGCTTTGGCACCTTTAAACACAATTGAATTATTTTTTGGGTCAAGGCTGTAATCTAATTGAGGCAACACTGCCTTTAATCATCAGTGGATTTATATAATGTGTCATAGAGTTAGTATTTGGGAGTGATAAAATATTTACATATTTACATACATTTAGCATCTTTATCTATATGTTGTATATATGTTGCACCTTATTTTTAAATACTATAAAAAAGTGCACCAATGTTGCGACAATGCACAATATTTTTTTTTCAAATTGTTATACACTTTTTAAATGTCATGTGTTGATTAATACCATGAATCTCGCTCTGATTTGATGATTAGGAAGCTTTCGAAGATCGAGACACTACGTTTGGCCAGCAGCTACATCAGTCATCTTGGGAACGTCTTGCTCCTGGGCGAGGGGCTTCATGATGGACAGCCGTGCCACGCTCCCTCACCGCCATTCTTCCACGTTAACTCCTCCCCCCCACGAGGATCTGACCAATCAGCTCAGCCAAAGCACATCTGTACTTTCTGCCTCAGCAACCAGAGGAAAATGGTGAGCAGACGAAAGTTATAAATCAACAAGCAAGAAAAAAGTAAGACTGAAACAAGTAAACTCTCCAACAAAACTCTTTTATCCACTATTTTAAAATGGCACTGAATATGAAAACACATGCAAGAAAATACTTACAGCTTTTGTTTATCTCTTTGTGACCTAAACAACTATAATAAATATCTAATAATAATAACTACAATACATGTGTTTAGTTACTTTTTAAATGCTATAAACAGAGCATTGAATTGCTTTCTCCACAATAAAAAAAAAATAGATAGAAAAATGCCTTATTTTGCCAAAGGGAAAGCTGATCATGCTATAGAGTGAGGCTTCTTTTGGGAAACCGTGCAGTGCTTTAGGGTCAATTTGGTGTTTAAAGCTGACCTGAGATCAGTGACTGTGCATATAAACCTGATTGGCGCTGAGGGACACTAAAACCAGAACCTCTTTAAAGTCCTCTTTTGGTGTGAAGGACTGTGTATTATGGTTCTGTTGGGAGTTAGTTCAACTCGGGCAGGTGGCTCAAAAGTTCAAGGTGCTTTTAGAAACTCACTGGACACTACAGTGAATAGCAGCGATTGAGGAACTGAGAGAGGCATGAGAGGTGGGTCAAACAACACGCATCCTTTTTCACTGTAACACCGACAAGATGTGCACGGCCGTTGCGTAAAAAAACGTCTGACCCCAACTGTGGTGTTTTTTCTTTCTTTTTTTAAAAATATGAATTTTAAGTTTACAAGGGGTATTTATACAGCGAGTGAGATTTATGATCGGGAACTGATGAAATTCATCCAAAACCATGTGTATAATTTGAAGAATGTATTGACGTCACCCTGAATACAAGAAGGTTTTAATCATAACTACTGAAGAACTGATCTGAGACATAAAGACCGGAACTGCTAATGACTTTGTTCCACTGAAACTAAATGACACAAGACCACAGACTTGTCATTTTATACATTTAACTCACATACTGCAAGTGTTAGGAATGTTTTCCAAAAGCACATTCAGGGTATTGCACAAAACAAACCAACAAAAAAATCGGTAATTATTCTAAATTTCTCATTTCACTGTCAGAGATAGCATTTCAGATTATAGTTGAGTAGCCGTTGAAGTACTTTTTCCACACTTCCCTCCACACCTTAATAGAGATACAGAAGAGGAGAACTTCATCCAGTGTGAAGTTCAGTTCACATTTGATTGATTCAGCACAGGAAATAGACATAATCAAGAACACTCCCGGCATAAGAAAGTCGTCAGTCTGTAGAGAAATAGCAGCGAATGAAGGATTCCTATCAGCTGACTGAGATCAAATTAATATGACTGCAGCTCCGACTTCAACAAACACCACCAGCCTGCACAGAAGATGACAGAGAGGTGACGTCCACTCAACTTTCCCCCTCTAACCTAGCCGCTGCCCATTTAGCAGGATTTATGGGTAGGGAGCTGACATCTGGCAGACTCCCCCATTACCCCAGCAGTGTGTGAAAGCTAATACCCTCCTCAGTGTCTAAACCCAGAGACCCTTTAGCTGGGGGATAACCTGAGTCTCAGCAGTGTGTGTCTCCCCCTCCCTCTGCCTCCCCTCTGAACCGCTGTGAGTGAAAGCCTAGACGTCCTCAGCGTCAGAAACCCAGACACTCGGCTGGGAGATAGCAAGCCTCAAGTCTGTCTCGCTCTCTCTCCTCTGTCTCCTTTTCTTTTCGCTACAGCGTGTCCTCCATGAGTCCTTCACTTTTATTTCCTTCCTCCTTTACCCTTGCACACTCCTCGTTCTGTTTCACTTTTTCCTCTTCAAGCCTTTGTCGTGCCCCCCTCCTCTCCCTCAGCTCACTGCATATCGATCAGCCTGGTGGAGGTCAGAGCTGTCAGTAGGAGCTGTGTAATACTATCTGCTGCTGTCAACTCACTGCTGCAGACGCATGACTGACCTGTAAATGCATGCTGGGTAGAAAACAATTTTGAAACTTTCTCATGTCAAACCCTTCAACTGTAGGCACTTTGATTAAGTCTATCTCTTGACGTAAGTCACATTATGCTGTTCCCCATTAGCTCAATAACAGTTCACATTATTCTTTGTTGTGTATGATGCAGAATGTACTTTTACTGTTAATGCAGTGCACTGATTAGGTAAACCTAAGTGAAAGTCATCTTTATCTCCTAATTACCCTTTGATTGATTGCCCTAACTAAGTCTACACCATCAGAAATGAGGGGAAAAAAGATGAGTTAGGGGAAGATTGAGATGTTTTAACTTTGATGTGGTTTGTGCAAAAGTCCATACAAAGAAGATGCCCATTATGTGCGTTTAGTGTAATAACTTAATATAATGTATTATATAGAATAATCTTCCCTTCTCTGTTCCAGTTAATTAAATTTCCTTTAAAATGTTCTTTTTTGATTGTGTTATTCTAATTTTTTCTCATCGTTTAACAAATTCCACAAATACACATAAATCTTTAAAAGCAGCTCACGAAGAGGCAAAAAAAAGTCTCAGTACATTTGTAAAACAGTAGGGCAGTTTTTGTAGTTTTTAGCAAACGTTGCGTAAACAGGAGTAAAGAGTGAATTTCAGCGGTCCAGCTGTGCGGCAGATTAGTACACATTTAGTGCTCTAGTTAGTATTTACAATAGCAGGGCGCTGTATGTGGGGCTGACTCAAAATAAACGACAGTGCTCATGTTCATCATAATGAAGGAACATGTCACCCAGTGCAACATTGTGGCTTATTGACGTGTTTTTAAAAATACAACAATGGAACAAAGTGATATCAGGTTCTGAACAGACTTTTTTTCAGTAGGTTCAGTCCTTTACTGGGTCTGGTCTTTTCATGTGATTTTCTGTGACCAGACTTAGGGGATCCCACAGCTCACCTGGCAAATAAATGGTTAACTCTGATTGGAAGAACCTGAGAAAATTTCATTTTCCCTGGAAAAGTGGCTATACAGTGCATTTAAGTGGGCTAAAGGGCAGAATCAGTGCTGGTGATTACAGAGAGGAAACGATTGTGAAGGTAAAATGAGACTTTGTGTCCTGAGTGCTCTCTTTGTATGTTTTTATGGTCATTGAGGTTCATCACAGCTGTCAGGTCTGCTTAGACCAGCCACTTCAATTACACTTATTTCCAATGTGGGAGAGGGTGAAAGTGAGAAAAGTATACGCTCATTTCCTCTTATTATGTATGTATACAGTATAACTGTTTCAAAACAAACAGTCTTGTTAGTAATGACTACTGCACAGAGAGGGCTATACTGTTGCGCGTTACATATTCAGTGGAATACTAATCATTATCTGTGTGACTTTATGCACTGATTTAGAAAGATTACTAATTCATTTCATACAGGTGAATGATATATGATTTATTCTTTATGTCTTCTTGCTATGTTCCAGAAACTAATACAGTAAGACTGAAAATTATTAAGAGCTTCTCATTGTCGCTGTCCTGTTAAAACCACATATGAGGTGTAGGCTTTGTGACAATGTTAATTCTTTTTATTTAAAAAATTTGAAAAATGTTAAAAGGCAATTGAAGAACAGTGGAAATCTCCTCAGTGTGAGCCTGAAGCACAAACAAATATTGTTGTTTTTGTTTTCTAGTGAGACCTATTGAACAGCCTTGTTGCTCAGAGTCAGTGTGGCGATCATCATAGTGATTCTCCTGCATATTAGTTGTTTGCTAACGGAGTCAGACATTTCTATTTAGTTTCTTTTGATCAGAAGCCAAGTTCTTCTCCAGTGTCCACATATACCTTGACAGATTTTGACTTTTAAAAAAACAGTTCTGGGGTGGAGCCGCAGCTGTTTGGCATGGACAAACTGGAGGCCAACTGATGCCTTTGATACATGCAGTAAAAGAAAAACGGATGATGGCTGATGTCTGATGGCTACATCTGTAAATGAGATGTACAGGGATGAGGATAGAGGATTGAGGTGAGCAAAGGGCTGCTTAAATCCCTGTGCTGTCTGGTTGATTGATGCAGATATCCTGCGCTAGGCCTCTCTGCTTCTGCTGATCGGTGCAACTGTCAGGTGCCTGGGGTCAACCTGCAGCAGGAAACCTGCACGATTACAGCTTCTGTAATCATTGTGGCGTTATTGTCTCTATTATATCTCTGCTAGAAGTCACCCTTAATGACCTTGAAATGTGTCGTACCAGGTGAGCATCTGCAGTATATTTATTTACGCTATAGGTGAAGGCACCACATGAGTATCAGTTTAATATTACTGAATGATGATGAGATGGTGTTTATTCAGGAATTCTCTACAGTACAAAACAAAAACAAAAAGCTTTGTTAAATGTGTTAATCTGCCTACTTTGCTGTCTTTAGGCTATAGTGCTTGAAGCATTTTTACAGCTTCCTCTGCAAGTGTGGCCTGTTTCTTTTGGCCCGAAACAGGGAGAGGGTCAGTTCAATTCAACGGCAGACGTAAACAGAAATGGCGATTCATCTGCCAGTAAAAGCAATCATGCTGAACTTTTTCCTTTTAAGCTGGAGATGACAAGTCCAAACATTTTCCAATATTTAAAAATTAAAGAAGCTCATCTGACAAATTAAAAGAGAATTTATATGTTTAGAAACAAAATAAAAATCTGGCAAAAATATAACTAGTATAATACTTATGGTGCGGTCGCTGTAAATAGACTGCTGCTCCTTTGAGATGGTTAGGTTTAATTGGGTTTACAAGCGTTTTAAGGCACAACCCTGATTTAATTCCAACTTGAAGGAATCTTATTTATTTGGAATTTTTAGAAATGAAAAAGAAATTAAGTGCAAATTTACCGAAACAGCAAACCTAACAAATGATGTATACAGCTCCTAATACCACAAACAGGTCTAATTTACATCTGAGCTGCAGTAAAACTTTTATATGTGAGGATTTTTGTGGGTGGCTGGAAAGCAGGGCGTATGGAAAGACAGTGGCACTAAAACTGCACCATGAAACGGACTTATCTGTACTCGTGGTGTTTGTGTGTGATAGTAAATGTGAATGTGTTTATGTGTGGGTAAGAGAGAGAAAGCGTGAGTCTGTATATATCTGTGTTTCTTATATGTGTGTTTCTTACGTTAAGATGGATGTGAGTGACAGAGAGTGACATTGTGCCCATGTAGATATACAGCATACACACACACACACACTCACTGGCTTTCTGTGTCTGGAAGTCATTGGCAGTGCAGAGCGGAGCAACAAATGAGCTAATTGTTCTGTAAATGATTTATCCTCTGCTGAGGCCTGTACAGCCAGTGTTTAATTCAGCTGCTGCTATTAGAAACACATTGACGTTGAGCTTTGATGGTGATGTTAAAGAAGCCTGGAAACCGCTCTCTGTGAAACGCCCTCGCTGCTTAAACACACACACTCACACATGTGACACACACACACACACGCAGGGACGACCATAGAAATACTGACACACAAGCGTACAGTGCACCACACTCAGAGGCTTTTATCAAAAGCATTTCATTCTATTTTTTCTAGTCTTTTCAGCCAGACGGCAATTCATTGCGTCTTTCTAGACACCTAGAAGAAAAAAAACCTCATATATGATTACTCACTTAAGGAGCCCTGGATCACGACTGTGCTTTCAACACTTTCTTAACTAATGGTGTGCAGGAAGTTGTGGAAACATAGCTGGAGAAAGAGAGAAAGAGAGACAGAGAAATAGCCAACGACTCAGTGGGATAATCAACTTTGCTATTTATCCTCCAGTTTGGACAGTTGGTTTTCAACTGTGCCGAAACTACACTTTGCTTCTTTATAGAGATCAAATGAAGCGTGCACCTTAAGAGGGCTTAAATGCATGTATAGGGCATGTGCAAGAGCACACTAATGATTGTGGTTTTTACAGTCATTTGGTTATTAGTCTGTTTTCACTGGAAAAAAGCACTACGTCACTTGCATGAAGTAGACGTTTCAAGGTCAGAGATGAAAACTAAATTACCCTCATTTACTGATAATGCCGGTGTTGACTTGGAGTTAATGTCTTGTGCCTTGTGAGCGAAGAGCTTTGCCTGTTTGCTTCTTATTTCAAGCTATGCTAATGAGGTGCATCGAAGGTGGCTAATATACTGTGGGCAATTTTCAAATATATTCTTCCTCACGTTCGGTGTATGTGTGTGTGTGAGCCTGGCTCTGTGTATGACGTGTGCCTCCATGCATGGACCTGTCTGTATATTTTCAGCCCAGATGGAAGCAGTTAAACCCTAATTTAACACCAACAGCAGAAGTCGGGTCAGATAACTAACAAAATCTATTAGCAAAACTATCATTCTGTTGTCATTTGGTCTGTAGGGAAAGGGTTGCTCACGGAGCAGATTAAAACAAAACTGCAGGAAACTGAGCCAGGCAAAGAGCAAATCTAAAAGAAATCTATAACACAGACAAACGCATAAATTGGTACTTTAGATTGTGCAGTTTCTTAAAACAATATCTACTGAAGCTAATGACACATTGGCTGTTGCAGAGTGCACATCTTAGAGCTGATGATAAAGTGCTGGCTGCAGCGTAATACAGCAGAATGAAGTCATCAGAGACTGGTGAAAATTAAGTTGGGCTTGTTCTGGAGTCATTATAACCGATTATTAAAATGTGGGAACAATTAAATGCATGTGTGGCCGGCTGGTGCGAATTACATCTGATTAGGCCATCTAAGATAAATCGAGTGTTTTTCAGAAGCCATCAGGATGCTTATTAGCAAACCACAGTGAACACGAAGTACATGTCTGATGTATCCAAGCCACATAATGGCAGACTGCGGCTTATTTGGTGTGTTAGTTAGCTTAATTTAAAAGTCTGATGTGTTATTTATTGCACTATTTTAACATATGTCTATAATCTTCTAATCGATGATCATTTATGAGGGTAATTACAGCTTCTATTAGACACTCCAGGGAACTGTCGCATATTCACATATTTTCACTGGATAAACTAAAGGGATATTACCAGTTTTCATTTCATGGTTGAATACCAATCTCCTTATACGATTGTTGGGCCAGTACCCAAGTGGAATTATTTTTTCCAACCAGTCATTCCTCTCTTTGTGCAGCCAGAAACTAAATTAGATGTTTATATTTGACAGAACAGCTTAACACAGGAAAAAAGAGAGAGAGAGTGCATGGAAAATCCACATTTATAGGTAAAAGAACAGCCCGGATGGAGTTTCGGAAAAACAATATTGAAGGTTGAATTTGTAGAGTTGATAAGATGCCGTGAAGAGTGTTTACTACCTTCGCATTAAAGTTAGAACACGCTCCTTTCGCCTTGATAAAACAATAATATTGTTCCAGTGTGGTAATATCATCATATCGTATCTAAAGTAAATATCATCAGGTAATCATATTAGTGTTGGACAAATCACCCCCTTGGGAAGTCAGTGGTATGTCTGTGTGTATGTGTGTTGTGTGTGTGTGTGTGTGTGTGTGTGTGTGTGTGGGTGGGTGTTTAGAGAAAGAAAGAGAGAGAGCAGAGATGTCATCCGACCATGCCCGATTAGTCTTCAGGAGATTGTTTTGACTACCAGGCCAGCCTTAAAGCCCCCCTCCTCCTGTTTTGACTGAACCAGTTACACTCCAGCTGAACCGCCTTCACCAGCTGTGCTTTCGAAACGACCGCCGAGCACTCGCAGTGAGCCGTGGGCTGATTCCCAGTGATTTCATTGCATAATTTGATGTAATTTGGTAAATCATCCAATTGTCTTGTACCCACTTTCTCTTACCTGCCGCAGTTATTTTTATTTCCACCAATAACTACCCTACAATTTTCCACGGTGCAGCATGGCTGCACTTGTCTCTGTTTCAAATTTTGTGTAAGTATAGTGAGGCCGAACGTTTTCCAGGATGTGTGTGAAACTTACTCACAATTAGAGAGACAATGCCATGCATGTAGAGTATATGATGGCGTCTGTGAATGAAGGTTTAAAGCTCTTGGTTAATGACCATCGAACTTCAAACTACCTATTTGTTTTATCAATTATTAAAAACAAACATGCAGTAATTGCTGCCTGGATTACATTCCCTGGAAATGTTTCTTTAAGAGAAGGAAGTGCAACAGTAGTGCAACAGTAAGTGCAACAAGTTCAGGCAACAAAGCACTTTCGGTAAGATTAGGAAAAGATTGTGCTTTTAATTAAATGTTAATAATGTTCTCGTACCTAAAGTCACCTTTGGCTTTAACTGAGATCACTGTATTTCTCTAACTTTAATCATGTAATGTGTGTGCCTATTCATGTCACTGGAAAAAAGATAAATCATGCTTCAGTTGTTATCGGCAGATATTGATTTTATTGTAAGAATGAAAAAAATACTCAAATACATTGTCATTGAACAATTTGCACGTTGGTTCAATATTAACGTTTTGTCACTTGGTAGATGTGTTGATATAAAAATATAAAGTGGGAACCATGACATTTCTTCTAAATTGTACTGGCTGTTACAAATGAGTATTTAATGAATGTAATTTCTAGGAGACAGGGTTCTAACATGTTATAATAACTTTCATTTGACATTTGGAAAACATGTGGTAAACACACAAGAGTAGACAACACACAACTGTAGTAAAATATTAACTTTCACACAAAACAAGACAAAACAAATAACAATCTTGTGGCTGAAATGAATTTTCGTATACTAAGTCAACTAATCTGGTAATTCTGTTTTTCTGTTCTTTGATGGATTTCTTGCAGGATAATTATTGACTGGTTATATAACTTACTGGTGCTAAATACCGTGTAGATAAACCTCCAGTGACCATATGAGGCAATCTTAAAATCTAACCTTCAACTTTTGGTGTTTTTCAGAAATATTTCTGCTACTGTAGACACATCTCAACAGAGAAACACAGTCAGAGGACTGGTGGTGTGTCTATAGATAAAAGATAAAAGATGTCTACTCGTATACAGCCAACAACATAATGGTAATGGCTCACGTCTAGATAATAGCAAACTAATAAGGATCCTGTGCTCTCAGTCCAGCTGGAGGAAGTATTGACAATAATAACTCCCGTGTCTCCTCGAACTCACCTCAATCAGTGGGAGGACCGATTCCTGTCCAAATCCTATGATCTCACTCTCATTACCGCCTGATACCCTTCCAAACACCTACCCACCTTTGTCGATGTCAGTCAAATGGATTTTTCCAAACACCTACACTTGGTGTACGGTCTGAGAGGAAATGTGTAACAGGTGTTCGGCTGATGAGAGGAAGGCGAGGTGGGGGCGGCACTGAGCGTTAGTCAAGACGATATGAGAAGGGAAAAGTTAAAGTCAGGAGAGGACAGGAGTTCAGAGACGTTTATCTGCACTCCAGTAAGAAATATTCACCCAGAAACTTCGTATACTTTTACAAAAAGTTTTCCTGTTTTCACTTGCAAAAAGAATGAAGAGAGGATTTGTTTTTTACGTATTTGTTGACCACAAATGAGGTTTCGGCCTAAGATCTTTTGCCAGTTGAGCTAATCAAACCTTGCAAAGTAATTAGTAAAACAGGGATGACGTGTGTCGCATATCACTCAATGGTGTGTTTGATGAAATCCCTCGACTGTAGCTTGGAAAGCGTGCGGTAGATGGCCTGAGAAGTGAGCAGAGCAGAGGTTAGGTGAGGAGGGAAAATGTGATGTTATTTTCCTGGCCAGATAGAGAAAGTCTTTTCCTCACCAGCCAGGAAATCAAGGCCTCTGTGTTCTGATACCACAGATAAATGAAAAGCATATCATGCAGGGCTGTCATACATCTGCTCATGATGTCACTCTTCAGGCTATAATAAAGTTAGCTACCACCGCCACAATTAACGTACAGCATGAATGCTACTGTGCACAATGTGTTTGAGGGAGTTTACTGCGCGCAGTCAAGGTTAATTTACTTTTTTCAACCCTGCTGAAGTGCATATAGCACAAAACCACATAAATGTAGTGTGCCAGTGATTGCAGTAAAAAAAAAGGATCTATTTCCACAACATGCACTGTATTTTCCCATTTCATGACAATATATTGACGGGTTGACATCAAAGACAGCATTCTTAACCACCTGTTAAGCATATTTAGATATTTGGGGGAGGACAATTTGATAATCAGTTAATCAAAGTTGGTGGAGTGTGTTTATACCTGCAGAAGGAACCTATAAAAAAACCAAACAAGTACGATAAAACTGACTCAATATGGAAATGACTAAGTATTAGCATCTTCTTTTCCAACCTTCTAACCTTTTCTGGTCTGTACAGTAAATATGAAGTTATTGTACAGCTAGCAGCAAGTCAGCTTAGCGTAGCATAAAGATTGGGGACGGTGAAACAGCTAGCTTAGCCTCTATCGAGAGGTAACATTTTCCTAACGTCTACTTTAAAGCGATTTTCAGGAAGTTATGAGCCGATGCTAGCTGTTTCCCACTGTTTCTAGACTTTATGCTAAGCTAAGCTGTACTATTCCTTTAAAGTGACTTCAGTGTTGAATCCTCGATGCTATGAGATGTTGTTTCTCTCTCTTTCAGAACAAAGACAGAGATCGGAAGACGGCCATCAGAAGTTAACAATGAGGACACAAACCACATGGATGAAAGTCTCGTCACTTTGGCGGCACTTTCTGTGATTTTACTATTACTGCAACTTGAAGACTTGTCAGACTTGTGATGCATTTCAAAGACCTTTGAAGGACTTCTTTAGCACTTCCAGGACTTTTCAAGGAACTTTACCAAGCATTTCTTCTTTTAAAAAAAAACGTTTTATATCACTTTACAAGAACTTTTTTACTTTTTAGGGTGTTTTCAAATACATGTGAAACACTTCTGAAAAGTTGAACAGTACTTTTAAAGGGCTTTCACATGATTATGAAGACCGTTTCAACAACACTTTGACATTTTACTGAATTGTTCAAAGACTCAGTGACTCTATGTTCAGAGTCTAAGGAACTTATGGCACATGATCAAAAAACACACAGAACCTATGAAAGATTTGTATTCATCAAAAGCTGTGTGTTCTTAATGTGTAAACTGAAATATAAATGTATATTTATGTGACATAACATTATATAATGAAACTATGTTATTTAACCGGCATTGACATTCATGACAAGTAATGAAAGGTATAAAGGTGCAACACATTGGCTATTGACACAATTTATGGCATCATAGAAAACATGCTGGAACTTTTGTGGTATTGGTTATTTCTAATAATCATCTGAAAATTTCTTAATGCTGGAAAATAACTCAAGATGACCAATAAAGTGTTTGTATATCTGGGAGTTCATTTATATGTTGGTGGTATTTTTTACTCTCAAATCCTCCCTAGCTCCAACCAATAAACATCATAAAAGTTTCCACTGTGAAACTATCCCACACCACACAGATATTTTAATACCAAATGGTGGTTTCATCATACTATTGCTCATTCAGGCAACTAGGGGAGGGATCATTTTGGACGTTTCGAATCAATTCCTTTTCAAAAGAAGTACAGCAAGCTTAAGTAGAAGCTCTGCAGTGGCTACACCTGTAGCTCACATCAGCCTTATACCTTGTTTTACGTTTGGCTGTCTCTCTCTCTCTGTGTCTTCTCTGTCACAAACTCCTTCTTTCTTGCTTTCTTCCTTCTCTTCTGGGGCACCAAGATCAGAGCAGACAGAGACAGAGAGGGTTTTAAGACGAGGCAGACTAGAGGGGTTTTGAGGAGCAGAGGAAAGGCGAGCAGAAGAGAGAGGGGGGGGGATCAGAATTGAATCTGCAGGTATGGCTGCTTGGACATCTGCCTGTGTCCCCTCGCTGTCCTCTTCTTTACCTTTCCACATGCTCGTTCTCTCTTCTCCTCCTCTCCTCCTCTGCTCTTCCTTTCTGTTCCCCAGAGTGCCACTGGCCAGAGTCTGGTTGGTGATGGCTTTCCAGCGTGTGTAGCCACGCACCACTTACCCTCTCCTTACCTTGGTTTTCTATCTATCTATCTATCTTCCTTCCTCCATTTTTCTTTTCTTATTTTTCTTTTCGCTACCTTTTCCACTCTTTCCATCCCACACTCTCTCTGTCCCACTCTTTCAGCATCTCTCTGCTCTGTTTTCTCAGAATCTGTCCACTGCCTTTATGGAAAATGATCAGGGCATTAGCGATGTGGAATGTTGCCCCCTATTTTTCTTTAAATTGTCACATTTTAAGAAAACCGAAGGACTTCATGTTGCGTTTTCTCTCTGGTTTTGCAGAAAAACGTACAAATCCAATTCCAGGGAAACCAAAGTTGTTAACTGAAAGTGTTGCACTGTATGGCTGATGTGAGAGATGTTCTTCTTTTCTAGGATTCTTCTCATAGTTACTATAGGTTTTATTAGAAAAATGGTTTTAAAGAGTTAGAATCCATTAATACAGTCTATGGTGTTCAGCTTTTTAAAACCACATAACTGCAGTATTTCTCAAGCTATTTTCCACCATTAAGCAAAATGTAAATGAGCCGTTCTTTTAATGGAGGCTAACCCCTGTGCTGTACCGGTTTGCCGTTTCCAAATTATTTTTTAACAATGCTAACAAGCTGTTTCTGCGACCGAGGTGCCAATTATGGAGGTTTTTCCTACAATGTGACAAGTGCCCGGTGAAGAAAAACAACTAACAAAAAATTCAAACTTGATCACGCTGCCAAAACACAGTTTTTAGAGGAGGCAGCCCTGAAAATCAAAGCTGATTTATTGTGTGTGTAATCTCACAAACACCCCTAAACTATAAACAGTACCGAATGCTTGCAGACGGTTTTAGAGTTAATGTGTCTGACTGTTCCTCAGAGTGATGTCATGTAAAGGACACCCGCGTTAATGAAATAACTCACAAAGGTGATGAAGGGGGGAAAAGGTGTAGATTTAAATTTGGGACTAGAGAAAGACTGAAAAATACAGTTTCACAGTTGCTAGCATGCTTTATGAAGTCTAGCAAAAAAAACAACAATTGCAGCCAAATAATGAACTAAAGATAGTTGAAAATCCTTCCTGGAGAATCGCTTATACCAAAGACAAAATGCAGCTCTGGCATTATGCTTGAAATGCCCTTTAAACTCAAGTGCCAGAGCAGGTTTTTCCTCCCCAAACGTAACACCGGGAAACAAAAGACTAAATCTCAGGGCACAGTTTTGGAGTAAGTGGTCCCTGCTGCTCGCTAGTTCCTGAGACAAAGGTTTGAAAAGCGCCGTGCGTCTTGTTTAAAAGATCTTAGTTCTATTATGAGCCGATGAGACGTAGATAATCTTACGGCTGAGGGTTTTTTAAAAGGAAGCAAAAGCTTTGAAAAAAGCGCTGTGTGTCTAGTGTATCCTAATGACTTCTGGTCCAGTTAGTCTGAGAGTCTGATCTCTCTAGCAGGTCTGTCTGAGCAGCAGAGAGGGGGGAAAAAGGAACTGGTTCCTCCCACACAGACCAGATCAGGTTCCCCCAACGCCTACACACGCACAATTTAGCACACACACAGATGACCATTTACACACTCATACGCCGATGAACTTACATATGCACAAATAGATGGACGTATGCATGCATGTACGGTCACACACTCACATGCACGCACAAACTTGCACTAGGCAGCAGGATCTGTGATATAGCTTAGCTGTCTAATGATCTCTGTATTTTACATTGATGAAAACAGATCAGCTGAGAGGGCAGACTGCTGCGGTGAATTTAAGTGGGCGGTTTTGGACCAAGGTGAACCGGAGGTTGGATGATCGACTGGCTCTTATTATCAATATAATAGTCTCTGACGAAGATGCCCCCATGGAAATCTGGCATGTGAACACTGATAGCTGAAGTAATAAAAAGCAGCTTTTTGTCCTGGCATTAGCAGAGTCTGAGGTGGCACCAGTGCCAGAGGGGGTGGTGGATGTAGCCTGAAGACGATTTAGATAAATAAAACATATCTGGAATATAACTGAGAGCTGGCGGGAGGTAGTAATAGCGTACATACTGAAAACATACTGAAAACACAAATTTCTGATCTATTTTAATCACATAAGAAAGAAAACATCACAGAAAGTGTTTATGTTCTCTGGTGAGCTCAACAATAACAGTAATTATCCCGCCATATTTTCCTGTTGCACATGTGAGCCTGAATCATGGAGATGATAATACATCCCTTTAAAGTTATTTTTCACTGCAAGTTGTGGTTAGCTGCAGGTCATGTTCTCTGTATCCCATTTTACTCCTTCTGTTACTCTTCTGTTACTGCACATTGAGTGTCCTCACAAAATGTCCCAAACAATGCACATGGATCATATGAAGGCCGCCAGGCTTCAGGAGTAACGCTTCTAATGACAATTTACTTGATTTAAAAATAAGTAAATTTAAAAGTGACTTTCCTTAGTCGATCAAACTAATGGCTTTAAGTTAATGAAACAGTAGAAACTGAAGTTACAACATGTTGTTGTGGTTAGTGGTCAGTGTTAGCACCAGGCTAGCAACTGTGGTTTACAGTCAAGGTGCCCACAAACAGCTGAGCTGATTTCCCCATAATAACATTCATTCATTTGTCCTTGTACCCTCACTCTCTTTTTTTATTTTGATGCTATATTGGATGTTGTATATATATATGTATATACAAACATTAGGAAACAATTTACACATCCAGCAGACACAGAGAAAGAGTAGCATTAATTTGGAGTGCAAATCCAACATTCATTCTCCTTTTAGTTTTGTTTTGGTCTCCACCATTGCCTGAAATAACTTAGTTTCTAAATGCTCCACTGGGCAGGTGTACAGCTGCCTGCTGTGGCTGAAAACAACACTATAAGAGTGGAGAGAGTGAACCAGCAGTAAGCCAAACAACCAAAACAATGAATGAAAAAAAGAAAAGAAAATAGAGATGGGGGTAATGGCAGAGTCGGGCAATAATTACCGGTACTTGTGGGTTCCTCAGTACCAGCAACAGGTCCACAAAGTCCTTTGAGGCATTGTGAATATAAAAATATTTGTTTGTGCATCCTCAAATTGACTACTTGTGGAACTGCTTGGCTTCATGGGATACTTGCTTTATCTCCATCCTCCAATACAGACTTAGTAACTGGTGAGTAGGAAACTGAATGTGCAGCTCATAATTCTCAAATCAAATTTGTTTTTAGTAACCATGACAGCTTTTATAAATAAGTCTAGACCGGCTCTTGGATTTAATTCTCAAAAGCATAAACGAGTCATTTCTACATTTTTCAACTGTCATAACATCAGAATCAGTGGAGGAGACAGGAGCACTTCCTGTTTTTTTTCCAACTCATCCATGTTTTTGCGCTCAGATGGTACCCAGATGAATAAGGTCTATTAATTAAAGATGGATAGGTAGCAGTGCTTTTCCTGAAGCATGACCTCCTGTTGACATTGGAGCAGAAGTTTCCTCTGGTGTCCTCTCCTGCTCTGTAGGCCTGTTGGCCAACTTCCTGCCTCCACTCGAACTGTCTCAATAAAACATAAAGAACAAAGATATAAAAATGTGGAGGAAAGAGCGAAATGCACCTTTAGGAACATTAGTCTTTCTAACCCAACTGGGACCTAAGCTACGCAAACACACACACACACACACACACGCACACACACACACACACACACGGCAGGAGGCTAACTGCTCCAAGTGGGAGCTGTGCTGCTGAGGGCCGGATGAAAGGAAACACTAAAACTACAACGAGGGAAAGACAGGTGGCCAGTTTGGCAGCTCCACACACTCATGCACACACTCTGACACACACACATACACACGTACACAGACTCCTTCCTCCTCGAACCCCCTGTTGTGCACACCTGTGAAAGTGCCAAATCCTGGACTCTACCTCATTCAGCTCTCCAGCTTTCTTCTTACCTCTTCTCTCTCTCTATCTCTCCCTTCTCTCTCCCCCACGATGAATCTTTTTCCTCCCTTTCTCTCTTTCAAAAAGCTCCTCTGTGTAAACATTCCTCTTGTAAGCTAGCAGCCTGGCTCACCTTTAATTGGTTGTTAAAAAGACATTTCCTGCTCATGAGGATACCACCATGGAAACCTCTATGATTGTATATGACTGTGTGTGTTTTACAATAGTGAAGTTGCAGTGTCCAAATGTGTGTCCATGTATTTGTTTATTACTGTACGCCCACTAAGTGCTCATCACACGTGTAATCATCAATTATATTAAGTCACCTGATCCAACATGATCACAAAAACACTTGAAAATTATAGCTGGACTGAGCATTAGAAGCACTAAAGCACCAGCATTTTTCATCGCCTGAAATGTTGTAATCGTTGCATAATGTTTTGTCTCTTGAACACATCCTGAATTTAAAAGGCCAGTTGTTTCTCTTCAGCTCCACTTGTCAGGCATCCTTTCATGCCCTGAAGTTTGTGGTTAAGGGTGATCTGGCCAGGTAATGAAAACTGATGTTCTGTGTAGATGATTGTGCCAATGATTGTTTCTCCATTGTGCTCCTCCATTGTTATTCCTCTGGTTTTCCCCCTTTTTTAAAGTAGAATTTTCACTGGTAACTGACAGCGACTGTCTAGACTCAGTATTAATGTCTGTCTGGAAAATACCCTTATGAGCAAAGAGAAAATGACCAAGAGACCAAAACTGCACAGGTTCAAAGGACAACCGTTGTCCTGTCCTTTAAAACCTTTCATTTAATAAATTGATTATTTTAACCTTTCAGGGCCGCATCTAAAGGGCATTTCAACTGTCTGTTAATCTGTTGGTCTGTTGAAGCAAATGTTAGAAAGCTAACATACATGGTAAACATGATACCTGCTAAAAGCCATCAGGAATCATTGGTATAGTGAGCGTGTTAGCATGCTGGCATTAGCATTTAGCTCAGAGCATTGCTGTCCACCCTCACAGAGCTGTTGTAGACTATTGTTAATATGAACATCACCAGCGGCAGCATAGCTTTCAGGTGTGGGGGTTTCTGCCAGTTTGGCAGAAAAAGAGTAGATATATGTTTTTAGCTTTTTCTATTGTCGCATTCTAGCTTTAAAAAGGGACAACAACTACTTAAATGCTCTTTTTGAATGCACAGTCTGGTCACAAACAGCCAAAATGGAAAGTCAGAGAAAGGTGACAATGGTAACATAATCATATTGGCAGGAAAATGCTAAAAAAAACAGGAAATTTAAGAAAAATAAGCACTAATCACATTATGGACCAGTGATTAATTGCATAAATGTTAATTCTCAGAGCGTGATGTTGACACTGGCGGCCATGCCGTTGCCATAGTTTCACGTGTGCAAATCTGGACAGGGTTCCCCGTTTATAATTACAAGGGAAGACCAAAGGGCACCAATTTTTGATCCTATGCCAAACCAGAGCCAGACCCAGCAACAGGTACAGCTGAATAACTGTGCAGTTAGAAAATGTATAATTAAATGGATTTACACACTCAGTCCTCAAGAAACACAATTTTCCAAATAAAACTACTGTAAAGTAGAAAGCACATTTTGCTATTTTGGAAAAAATAATATATTTACCTACACTGAAATATTATACTGTGCTAAAGAGATTTACATTTGACATAACAGCTCTGTGCTGTGAGGGATGGAAAACAGAGCCAGACCTTAACCAACTACAGGCTCAGTGACCGCCAGCTGACAATCAGAGGAGACATATGAAATATTAGCAACCAAAAGAAAACAGAATATCTGGTAACTGCAGGTGATGTTGAGCTCTTCCTCCATTCCTGCATTAAGTTGTCAACTATGAGAAACACTGGTCGACCTATGCAGACTGTTCTACTTGATCTGGGCTGGTGATAGATTGATATTGAGATAGATGGAGGTTGAGCCACACCCTGAGGTGCCTAAGGTGTATGTATGAAGGCACGCGCACACACAAGGCTATGAGTGCTGCAAGTGTTTCATCCTTTTACAGGCTCTGAATCAGGAGGCACTTCAAGTTTTATTAGCCTCTAAGCAGGCGTGTATGGATCCAACAATGAACACGTGCGGCCCTTCCCAGAGTGCAAACTTCACGCATCCTAGTTAAGCACAAGACAAGAAACCAAAAAGAAGAGAAAGCTGAAAGCAAGGAAAGGTGAAATAACTAAAACAAGAAAACAGAGGAAGTCAATGAGGGAACTAGCCTTGGTGAGGAGTGGAGGGGGGGGGGGGGGGTAGAGGAGCAGGTACAGACTACAGCAATCTTCTCCTCATTTATAGATAGACGAGAGAGAAAGAAGTAGATGGTAAGAAAGAGAGAATATGAAGAGAAGCCAAGTCTTCAGTCAGTAGCAGCTTGCCAGAGCGTTGCTTTGCTTCGCCAGGTCCCTGTGCTCTCTGCTCTGTCCTCTCCAATAAGACCCCTGGTTTAATGCTGGAAAATTCCCTCCAAGCTGTCAATCACCCCCTTTAATAAAAACAAAGTATAACATTGCGGTCTCACTCGCTCTCCGTTCCCCCTCGAGAATTAGAATGCGAGGTTTTGTCTGCGGAACTGTGAAAATCTCCTCTGCTTTTATTAGCAAAGCCCTGGTTCGACCGAAACTCTGGAAAACTCTGGCCACTCTGCGCTCTGCGTCTCCCATCTGGACTACATTAAAGCCAACCACCTGGACCCAAACCAAACCTGAAATGAAACTGGGGGTATTACAGAAAATAACTCCGGGATCTGCCTGCACACACACACACACACACACAGACACACAGATACATATCTTCCTCCATTCACTCACACACACATTTGTGTGCGTGTATGCTCCAGACATGGTTCATGCAGCCTCCTGTTTCGTTCGCTTTATATTTTGTGCTTAATCAGATTTCCTTAAGGAAAACTAGTCTTAACCGGCATGATGGGATCTGATTTGACTGAATGGCTGTTTTTTCTTTTTATCCTCTCGACTGTTTAGTTAACTGACTAGCTGATGGGCTAGTTGGGTGCTGACAAGCTGGCTAACATGGCTGACAGAATGAGGGATTGACTGGCTGACTGAAGAGCGACAATTACCGACTGACTGAGTGGCAGCTGGCAGCGTACAGTATGTGCGAGATTAATGAACTCTTTCTTTTACCTGTTGAACCAAGAAAAAGTGCTTCAAATTATGGGCTTTGGCACTGAGTGAACTGCAAATCAGTCAGTAGCCCGGTCTTCTTTACATCTTTACAGTTACAGGATATGACGCCTGAATTTTCAACCATTGATCACATGTTACCTGTTTAAATATAGGAACTATAGGAATTATATATTTGTATATTATATGTTATTTTTCTTATTGTCAACAAATGAAAAACAAAGCCGACAATGAGTTGATCTCGACAACAATTATTGTCTGTACTACAATGTCCAGCTGTTAAAGGAAATTACTGAGCTTTTTTAAAAGATGAAATTTTTGCAAGATGCAATTTTTAAGTAAGCAAAAGCAGAGAATGGCTTTCAAAATCCTTGCAAATATTTTCTTCTTATAATTTTATACTTTGACTTAATTTAGATAATTTAGCCTAATTGTTCCAAATCAGGTTATGATAAAATATACAGTAACTAGTTTAAGTTGAATGTATGTAACTTCTCAAAAATAAACAAACAAAAAAGACAAGTTTGAATAAGAAAATGCAAAAATGCACAGTACAGCTGACACAGTAGTGTACTCGACTGAAACATAAACATGAACACAGATATAATCAGAATACAATGTCAAAATGTGTCTTCTAATAAACAATAAATATAGGAACTTTTAATTAAAAAAGCTTGTTTTGTAAATATAAAACATTGCTCTGAATCTCAATTCTGAGGCTTTTTCTAATAATAATTTAATCTAATAACTTCTGATGCCATATCAGTGTTAGGCTTGAAATAAATTCAGTTAATCCCACCCACGTCTAGTTTAAGCCCCGCCCATTCAGTGTACGGATAAGAAAATAGATAATTTAGTTAGTTGAACAGATACAACTATAGATAATGGTGCTCTCACTCATCCCTATTACATAGATAGATAGATCGATCGATAGATATATAGATACTTTATTTATCCCAAGGGAAATTCAAGAACATATCAACATATAACATAATATAACATCAACATATTGTAGGAGTTTCTGTAACAGTATGTAGACAACAGAGGACAACAAAAAAAGGTCTGTTAGTATGTCACTAACAGACCTTTTTTTTGTAACGGTGGATTTACTCTAGAATTGACCTCTTAGAGCTGCAAAATATGTTGTGTAATCGTAATCAATCATTCAAGAAAATTTGAGTAATTATATAGATGACAGGTGTACAGGGTACCACAGGTGAACCTTCCCATCACACCTTATTACAAACATACTGCAGAACAGAGTAAAGAAGTAGAAGAGGATTCAGTAGCTTAATACGTTGGAGGACATGCACATACACACACACACTTTCACATACTGCCAGCTGGTTGTTTTCCAAAACCACTCTTAGCCTCCTTAAATCACCAAGGTAAAGTGTTAGTAGAGGCAGAACAAAATGAAATGAAAATAAACATGGCAGAGCAACGTTTACAGCCCAGAACCCGGTATCACTCCCCTCGGTGGAAAACACACCATAAATTACTGCAGATCATTTTGTGGAATTTCGGAAAAAATTGTTCTGCACTCCAACAAAAAATTGGGCAGTTGATTTATATCAGCATTAATTGTGCGTGCATGTGAGCGAGTGTGGGTGATTTGTGTGTGTGCCTGCTGGGTGTCCTTGTGTGCATCCATTTGTTTATGTGCGAGGTTTGTCTCGTGTGCTTGTGTGTGTGTCTGTGTGAGTAGGAGAGAGAGAGAGAGAGAGAGAGAGAGATTGGGTTTTCGCTGTGGAGAGTAACAGCGCTGTGGTTTTTGACCATATGATCCTGTACATTTCTTGCTCTGTAGGCAGCTGGACAGCCTCCACCACTCATAACAACGACAATATGTTCCATATGAATCCCACTCCTCACCACTGTCAGCGTCTGGCTACAAATGCAACCCCGGCTGCACAGATTTGTAAAGTATTGGTCTGGAGCCAATAAAAAAGGGACAAGACAAAATCAGCAATGTCAAGGCAATTCACTGTTTATTGTAGCATCACTAAGGAAAGCATTCTTCTGGGACACAATAAAAGTTAGTACAGCAACTGAACTCTTCTCTCAGATACAAGCTACTGTTTGTTGCAGTTAAAATAGTCATGGTCATTTACTGTATGTTAACAAAAAGAGTTATCGAATGTCCTAAAATGATTCAACTTTACATCCTCAAACAACCAATCTTTATACATTGTATCCCATCATTATGTACACATATAAATAACTGCCAATCCAATATTCAGTGTCCTTGTACTTCTGTTTTGGTCTCCACCAACTCCTGAGGCTAAATGCTTCAGTGTTCACAAGCTACTTGCAAACTTTTTATGTTGGTGGTTGGGCAGGTATTGAGTTTAGCTGCCTGCTGTTAAAAACAAGTCTTATGAGAATGGATTTGAGGTGCAAAAAACCAAAACAATGAGCTAAAACATGCTAAAGGCTGCCAAGAGCTGAGGGAAACAACAGAGTTGGTGATAATTTTTGTTTGTGGGTTTGTCACGAGAAGTGACCCTTTTGACAGTACACAGTCTTTAGATCCTTTAATAATTTAAAAAGTATTGTGTAGTGCGACTTTAGGACTAGCATTTGATAAACATGAAGTACAAAATGTGACAGTTATAGTTGTTCCCTGATAGAAGAAGGCCAGCAATGTGCTGTTACGGACACTGTGCTGCAGAGTAAAGCAGTAGCATAAACACTTCAGCCAAAATAGTCTTCTATCTGAATATGATGAGAAAATTGGTCTGGCCCTTTGGTAGTAATTACAGCTGTGAGCCTATGTTGAATAATCTCATCTTTGCACATCTGGACACAGCAATTTTTGCCCAATCTTTTCTTACTTCACTAAATTACTCCACCTCCATCTTACTGAATGGGAAAAGTGAGAGAAATGAAAATGTCAAGGCCTTGTCTACATTCTCAGTTCAGCTGAGGTTTGGGCTCTGCCTCAGATTTGGCTGCGTGTTTGGGGTCAGTGCCCTGTTGGAAGATTGATTCTCTGCAACAGGTTTTATCCCATAACCCCCAGCTGCATTCATTTTGTTTTGTAATCCTCCCAGTCTTTGGTTGTTCGCTATTCTCACAAGATGATGCCAGCACCAGTTGGAGGTAGACTTTTGTGACTGGCTTGCACTTTACATAAAGATATGAGCAGTCCAAAAAGCATGTTAGCATTTAGCTCCAAGCACTGCTGGGTCGTTAGCGTGTGTGCGAAACGTTTTCAACCGATGGCTCACATTGTCTGGCAGGTTTCTTTTATAGTTGCAATACTACCTTTTATAGAATATTACCACCCAGTGTAGTTAGTGTACACGTATCACAGCATATACGCTACTCATTGTGTGCATGTGCTTCCTTGTGCGTGTGCTGGTTAAGAAGCGGGTTGCAGCAACAAGGTTACTAGTAAAGGGTAGAAATACTTACCGTATGTCTCCTCCGAAACACAGTAGTCAACTGTTCTATATAGAACTATTCTATATACTTTGACAACACCAAACTATTGTTTTCCTTGCCTCCTAGCATTTTTGCATTATTTACTTGTTCGGAAAACTCATTTTACTAAATAAAAGAATATTTACCCTCTTCCTCCTGAAAGCTAAATTGTGAGTGAACCCTGCTAAAGATCTGTGCCATATTGTATAGCTTAAAGGCATGAGGTTTGTGTCCCAGTTCCTCCCAGAGTTTATTTGTGCAAAAAGCTTGTGGCCTGGGTAGCAAATCAGAATCTCCCATTTTTAAGTATAGAACTGAATTACTATGGGCATCTTGGCCTAACCTTTTTTTTTTATAATATGAGCAGGATTGTACACTGGCAATGGCTCAAATGGAAAAAGGGGCATCAGTCATAGGCGTGTGGTTGGAAATTTAACATACAGGACAGTCTGCACATTCTGAGTGACTGAGGAGGAATTTTGAGTGTTCCTCACTCTGCTGTATTGGTCATTCTACAGGACGGGTAATGCTTAGTCGTGGACCAGTTGTCTTTGTCTTTCTGAATTGTTGTTGTCCATTCAGAGTTCGTAGAAAGGAATGAGGCCTGTGGAGAGGTTCTCTTTCTTTGGTATCGGAGTGTTAACCTGGCTTCCACACTTTTGCTCAATCAAGATTCCTGTGTGCTTGTGTGTCATGAGATAAATTTACCATGGACACAAACTGAGGAGATTTCTTTGGGCTAGATACTGTGCCAACAGGAAAGAAAGGTTTGGGTTAGTACAGTATCTGATTTCAGAGTTGGTGATTTAAAGGAAAATTGGTGGGAATGTGCCACAGCTGTGAGTCTTGTGGCTCTAAAGGCCTTCCAGTTATATCACCAAATGTCTTGAGAATCAAATAAAACATAGTATGTCACAAGTAGGTGAGCAGGATTTCCAAGTAGAAGTCTATATATTCTACTGTTCTCATATACTATCTTAATAGTTTCTTCTTGGGAAAATGTAACATTCATTTTTGATAGAATTCAGGAAAGGTGATGAAAAGACAAATGTTACAAAGTACAGAGACTGGAGACTTGCACTGTTGATGTGCTTTAAATGTCTCTCTGCCTAGAGAAATATGTTTTTCCTCTGGCATCAAAAAAGTAATACAAGAGCTGGCAAAAGATACATTTAAAGGTAATACAGTGTTATAAAAGTGAAATAAATAATGACTGAGGAACTAAATACTCCTTTACCAAGATTTGTTTGAATTGTCAAATCCCCTACATCATCAACGCAAAGAGCAGTCTGACAGTAACAAAAAGAGTTGGGAAGCAATAAGGCAAGGAAATACATTTGTACTAAATTACTGTAATTCAAAGAGCCAGAGGGTCAGGTTTATGCTACAGTACTACAAAAAGCAGAGACGGTGCAAAAAGTCTTTGCACAAGTCCAGGACACAAGACATCAAGATTTGGGAAATTCAAGACAATCAACAATTAATAGTCCTGCACTGAAAAAGTCAGCAAAGATTTGATCCGGTTCTTGGTCTTTACTCAGCCAGCTGTTTACTATGCAAAGCTCACTTTGCTCTCGGAAGACGTAGCACATATTATACACGAGGATACCAAACTAGCAGCATTGAGTTGGAAGTGCAGGATACGCCCTGTTGAATTTGGGTGCCACTGATTTGTAGCCACTTCCACGAGCAGTTTACCCAGGCAGTTACTGCAGGGTTTTGTGGTCAGGGCGGAGGTCAGAGCATACCGGGCTTCCCTTTAGAGGAACGAGTCTGACTGAAAAAAGAAAAGAAAGAAAAAGAAAGGATACCCCTAAAGGTTTATATCATAGGTAACAAAATATGATCTTAAATATCACCAGAGAGCAAAAATGTGTTGATTCTCAGCTTCTGTAATTGTTTTACATACTGTAGTTTCAAACATATTACATGCTGGTGATGTGACCTAACATGTAATTCAGCCGGACATTGTTTTCATGTTAAAGAGGGATTGTTATGTTTTATGTCAAAATGATTTTTTCACACTGATCAAATAAATATTTTGACTTAAGAGTTATTTCAGTAAGTCAACATGCATGGCTGCATCAGTTTTGTTCAGGAGGTCATCAGTCATCATTAGTTTACAGACCACAGGGACCCCTCTTCCACCCCACCTGCAGTTAATGTGCACAGTCAGGCCTTGCACATGAAGTTCACGTGAACAGACAGTGTCTGCACCAATCATACGTCTCTGTTCACAAATTCCTTCCATACTTACATACATTTTTCTGTTGCTATTTTTGATGGATTTAGCCCCAAGAGGCTGTAGTTTACAGTAATTTTAGAATAGCTAAGGGGGGCATGACGCAAAGCACGTGTGTATTTTACAGTGGCTTCAAACGTGGCCAATAAACTAATAGTAATTAAAACTGTTTTATAAGCATGTACGAACATGATGTCCCAGTTGTTAATTTTCTTTACAAGGTCAATTTTTGTATTACTGCTTGTTTTAAGCTTCTGCGCCAAAATAAGGGACTGCATGCACAAAATTATTGAAGTGGGGAAGCGAGGGGCTGAACCTTACGTTTGACTTATATTCCCCAGGGTTATTAATGTTTTCTTTGACCCCTCCTCTTAAAAAGTGCAATACCTTCCTCACGACATGTCAAAATATCTCTAATATCTCAGTTTAAACCTTAGTGTTTTAATAGAACTTCTAATGTGCTCAATCAATCAATGTACACATTAATAAAACCTTGATACAGAGAATATGCCAAAGTGCACATTTGTGACAGAAATATCATTATCATAATTAATATGAACTAGACTGCAAATAAATGCTGAGTAGTTTTATTGCATTAATAAAATATTATATTACAAAATGGACCAAAGATTGTTCATTATATCTCTGAAGGTCCCCTTGCTGGATACCTCTTAAGAACCACTGTTTGTGTGCAGTAGTCTGGTTCTGATAGACAAACATTGCTCCTGTATATTTCACTGCATCAACATCAGTCTCTCACACAGAATGGATGAGTTTGGCCAGAAGCTAGCTGTGAACATAAGATTTGGTTTGTTTTACAAGGCTTTATTACTTTCCTATTTTTAGTAGGCCATGAAACATTATCATGTAGTCACTGCACAAACACACACAAAGTGAAGCTATGGTTCAAGTGGAAAGGATTAGAGCTGTCAGAACTCTATTTCCCAGAAGACCTACTGACTCAGAAGAAGACTCCTGCACAGACTCAAGTGACAAAGAAGACAAGACAGGAGGAGAAATGATCATGATGAATCAAAATGAATCAGATTAACAGAAAGCAAAGCCAGAACCACACAGTCACAATGAATGGAAGGGGCTTCCAGCTAAGACACAGATAATTAACCAATCATGAAGATGTCTATTTACTTTCACTTCATTTTCAGAAGTGCTTTTTCAGTGTCTAGCTTTGGCACTATGGTGAAATGGGTGCCATGGTTGCAAACTTGATGTTGTTATTACAAGAATGTGATTATGTTTAAAAATATAAGAATAGGAACAAGAAAGAGCAGCTTCTGTTTACATTTGGTACAGCCTGGATTTAAAGTGAATTGACCCCAGCAGTCAAATAGTGCAAACATACCCCGGCAGATGTGGAGTGATGGGATTTTCGGGTCGCAATAAGTTATGGAATGTGCTTCTGCCACTTGTCTCTGTATGGACCATAAACCAACCTTCTCCTCTATGGACAATGAGTCCTCTTGTGAGAGAGGAAAGATGTTCAGGGAGAATGAGACGAGCCTGCCAACAGAAATAAAGATGGAGGAGATGGAGCACTGTGTAGAAATGTGGAAGCTTTCAGAATGAAAGAAAGAATAAGATCTCCGCTCCTCTGTGAGCCATCAATCAGTTAAGTTTTTTTTTTTGCTAGAAGAACAAATGATAATGTTTTTATCAGCATAAATTTGATGCCGTATGTAACAGAATGTTCTGTTTCTTCCCCATGACACACATGTTCATGCTTGTTCTTAACCAGAGACATTTAATATATATATCAATTATCAAATATTTCTAGATGAATCCAAACTTAATCTCGTCTAAGAAAATCTATAACTTCTTACAGTAAATAAAACACTCGATTTGACTTTTTATGTATTATTCAGATTAGAACAGATTTGACAGACTCTCATTCAAGTCATCAGTTTTTTTCTACTATAAAACATTAGATGTAACGTGGACCAAGCTGATAGAGTCAACCGAAAAGTCACCGGTGTTCTGTTCAGATGTTAACTATTTTACCACGTAAAAACAGTAATGGAAGATTCTCTCGTGACCACGGGAAACTTTCTTCTGCCCACGGAATAGCTTCTGGAGCCTGATACCTGGTACCTGAGGTACACTGCCCCTTAAGGGCCTCCACCATCCACCTACCAGAAGCGACAAAGGTTATGCATTGTATTTTGTATGTTAAATCCATTAACAAAGAGGAAAATAAAATCCTCAATTTCTGCTTTCAGAGGGAATAATGTAGTGGAATTATTTTTGAGTAACCAAAGTTTAGTTTAACTTCTGTGCCAACTTCGTAGTGACGGCAAGACTCCAGAAGTCAGTGTAGGCCTACTCAGTTGTTGTTTGACAATAGATACATTACAATAAATATAATATTTACAATTTACAATTAATCGCAGCACATTCTCTAGAAAACCACAAATGTTTTTACATTGAAAAAAGAAAAACTAGATAGTTAACTTGTTTTAGAGGTGTGGGTAGGAGTATTTTTCAGCTTTTGACAGATCCAGTGAGCTGTTTCCGTCGTTTCCAGTCTTTATGCTAGCTAATTTGTGGTGCTAGTTCCACATTTAACACATACATGAGAGTGCTATAGGTCATTTCTCCCTGCAAGAAAGTGAATATATAATAATAGTGTTACTGAAAAAGTCTAATTATTCCTTTAACAGCAAGCACAGAACACCAGAGTGACTGAGTACAGGCCAGGGTGTCTGCCAGTTAGTTCAAACTGTTTTAGTTGCCCAACTTCAACCATTTTTAAATAAAAAAAACTTATTTATAAAAGCAATTTGTAGCACAAAATTAAGTTATCTCAGACTTGCAGGACTGTCCACATGATTATTACTGAGGTTTCACAATACAGGCTGCTAACAGTTAAAGACAACAACAAACTGAAAATGGAAAAGTAGTTGAGGGAAGTTTGGAGTGGGACCCTTATGGGAACATATTGGCTGTGTTAGGGGAGTTTCTGCTAAGTGTTCGGGAGTTAAATATACTGTTTAGTGGCTACTGCAGCTGACTGGTCGTTATGGAAACAAAGTGAGCAATGCATGACAAGCTTTTTATCAGCACAAAATATAGTTGAGGCAGCACTTTTTATAGCACAAAAACGGCATTCTACATGAGCATGCCCAAACTGTACAGTTTGGTCAGCCATCCTTTCAGGGAAACTGCTGATATTTTTGTTTTGTTTTGGAGCACACTTTGCCATGGCTCTTGTGTTTTACCAATGGCATGAACCACATGCAACACAATACCTGTACATATGTCAGGAAAGTAAAAAAATACATTTTATTTAAAGTCAGTCATGTTTCTAAGTCTCTCTTGATGCCTGTAGTAATAGTGTTGTGGATGTTGGTATTATAGCAGGATTCTCCGGGATTCCGTTGTTTCTTTTGGTGTATAACCCTCCTCCACACCAGCGACATCTTGAAAGGGAAATGGTGCAAAGGGAGCTTGAGGAGAATCTCTGGAGCTCTTTTGTACTGGTGCTGCTCCCATATGACTGTGGGTCCAAACTGGGACCTGTGCCAAACCTACACTCCCTATTATGCTTTTTCATTACTTCTTGTCACGTCTAATCAAAAGTGTCTCTCCTGATTGTATCCAACATTAGGTAATTGGTTGCCACCTTTATATGTGAATAGACATACAGAGAAGTGCCATGTTATGATTGCACGTATGGACAGGTAAAATGCTTATGCCAGGTTCAATTGAATTACTCTTACTGCTGCAATGCATTTCATCTGTTAAAAATAAAAACGGTTGCCACATTAAGGAAAATTCTTTGCTTTGACTTATTGAATGTGATGATTGTTTCCATTCATTATTTCCCCTCAAGGTACATAACTGAGCACAGAGGTAAAGTAACTTTTACTCTGTACTCCTTCCCATGTGAATTTCCATGCATTTATTCCTTTCCACCTTTTTTTTAATTCAAGGCCATATTGTTGTTTTTTCAGTTATCATCATTTACGTCAATCCACAAATCTCCCCGCTACATTTAACAGCGATGTCTTAATAGCTTAAACCAACTGCAACAAACTATCCATTTCTCCCTTTGAGGTTGGTTTCAATCTTGAAATATGAAGTTGGAGCATATTTAGTGATGGAAACCACCAGAAGTGCTAAAAATACCTCTGCCAGTCTGGTAGCCACGAGGCTCCATCACACACTCATTACCACACGACCTGAGGTTGGGAGGAGAGGAGAGAGGAGGGGATGTGGTCAGAAGAGAGAGGCATATAGCGTGTGTGTGTGTGTGTGTGTGTGTGTGTTTGTGAGTGTCTGTGTGAGTGTGTGTGTTGAAAGGGTTAGCAGCAGAAATGAAAGGAGAGAGAAAGTAAGGGATGTGGTAAAGAGAAAAAGAGAAGTGGAGAATGAAAGAAAGGAAGAGGGAGAGAGGAATATGAGGTGTGTGTGTGTGTGTGTGTGTGTGTGTGTCTGTGTCTGCACAGAGTCAAGAATGGTTGTGGTCAGATACATTAGTATTATATGATATTTCCTATGGTCTCCTGGCATTTCTGAATGACGGCACATATTGAAGCCTACTGGGCTATTATTGAAATCTTGCATCACATCATTTCTGAAGAATTTGCAGTTTGTTTGTCTGGACAAATTTCTTTTTCTATGATCCCCCTCCTCTTCGTCTTTCCTTTCTTCTTCTGTCCTTTCCCCTTCTCTCTGTCCTCCACACTTTCAGCAACCTTCCTCTTCTCCTCTCTTTCACTGATTTATTCCCCTGTTTCTCTCCATCCGTCCGTCCGTCTGTCTGGTGTTCTCTGTTCCAGCTGCTGAGTCCCTCCAGGACCATCAATCCTTCTCCTCGACCCATACCTGGCCCTCGTTCAGCGCGCACACACACACACACACACACACACATAGACACACTACATATCAACACACGTGTACAAATACGAAGCCATATGCACGCATGCAGACACATGTAGTATGTATGCACGAACAAGCACTAAAAATTACACGTGTACTCAAATACACACACATCAGGAAGCCAGAGGGGCAACCTGATCCTTCAGTCAACCTTGGAGTGAATCACACAGATGGAACTTGCAGGTTTGGGTCAGAATCTGAAATCAAGACTAACAAGGTGATCTGTGGTTCAGCCGGCTTAGGCCGTGTGCTGGCAACAAAAGAGGTTTGAGATTGGCTCACGACCAGTTACTTCACTGTCAATGATAGACTGTAGTTATGCAGATGACAACATTTGAAGAAAAGAGAGATAGAACCTCAAAGTTCACAAAGCTATATGGAGTTGTTTAATCTGTTTCTTTATGTTTTACATTCAGAATCCATTCATTTAAAGCTATAATATGTAACATTTAGGCATTCAATGCCACTGAAAGGCGCCCCGGTGACGTGTCAGGCTCGCAGCCATTTCGGGACGTCCTTTGTCCACAAAACAGCGTCGGAGAAACAATGATTTTTACTGTGAAGCTACTTTATTCAGTGTTTTTACCACTGGGGCGGAGGAGACCTCTGTGGATAATTCAGTTCCCATTAAAAACCTCCGGAACAATAAACATTGAAGGAATGTTAACCGGGGAGAAGCTGACAGCAATGGTGGTGAAGACAACAACTCCCATGATCCCACACTACTTCACAACATCGTCTAACTTGATGTTATTGTTTTGACGTTTTAATTAAATATATCAGTGCAATGGCACTTTGAAGTTATGTTTAGTTGCTTACAGGATGACTCAAATAAAATGTGCATAAATATGAATATAATGTAATTATATTGAGAGACCACTGTGTCATTTTGGGGAAACATGACTTACTTTCACTCAATATGTACACATATTTTAAAATGTATTACAACTGCCAGAAGTGCAGAGTATACACTAGGGTCCTAAGTGTAGGGGCCCACTAATTACTGTCCCCTCAACCACAAAATGGCCCAGGGAACCAAACCATACTTTGCAGTTCTTAGTTACTTAAACAAGCAATTTTATCCCTGTTAGTGGAACCAATCCACATTTTAAGGTTTGTTATTATTGTGATGGTTTAGTGTTAGAAATCTACCCCGGTGGTCACGGTCTAATTCCTGTCTGACAAAACAACCTTGTCAACCTCCATCATCCCAAATCAGATTGATTTGGTGTGTTTGATGGAGTAGGGGAGGTGTGTGTCTAAATATGATGGAGAGGAGGCCCCAGGACTCATGACAAATATGATACGCCACTGTATTTGCCCATGAAAATCAGTTTCTTTGTTGAACATAGATCAACTGCAGCAGCTGCAGTGAGAAAGCCTCCCTCTTTAGCACTGTAGGATGCATCTACAAAGATACAGAGGAGGGAGGAAGGCACATCTTGCAGCTTATTGTGAATTTGCAGAGAGCTCTCCCAAGAGCCACATCTCCAGCTCTTACTCTCTCTTGCACATGCGCATCACTAGTCCATTTACTCAGGTATTTAGAAGTGTGAATTATTGTATTTGGACATTTAAAAAGCCAATTAAGGGAGTTGTCTGGGTAAACATTATCACATGTTTTGGTCCATATATATGTCAAAAAGTGCAGAGCAGCCCAATGCAAACACATGACATCAGCATGCACAGAAAGAGAGTGAGAGAGAGACACATAGAGAAACAGAAACCGGTGTTGAGAGAGAATGAGAGATGAAGTGTGAGACAAGCAGGCAGAGAGAAAGCGAGGCAGTAACAATAAATAGGCAGAATTAAGTGAAAGAGAAGAGGAGTAGTTGGAACAAGGGGAAAGAGACAGTAAGAAATAATGAGAAACATAGAAAAAACACAATTGTAAAAAAGAGGGAAAGTGCATGGATATATTTCTTGGGTGGCCAACCAGTGGACGATGTGTTTAATACACTTCACAGTCGCTGATTTACTAATTGGCAGATGTGATAGTGACGAGAGTGAGGGAAGGATGAGGAGTGAAACAAAGAAGAGAAGTTGCATGTTGGACTGAGTGTTGATGCATGAAGGAAAGAGCAGAAGGGAGAGGATAATAAAATGAATACTGTAGGCGTTAAAGAATATAGATGATCCCGATATTGAAAGAAGAGATGAGACAACAAGGCAAAAATAGGAATGAGACAGGGAGAAATTAACAAAAAGTATAGAGGAGAGGAAAGAGGAGAGGAACTGGGTTCTGGAGAAGAACTTCACTTAGCAGCTGTTTAAACATCACAGTAGTTCAGAGTTTATTATGTGTATGCGTGTGCTTCATTATTAATAGTCTACTGAGCACATTAAAAAATGTGAAACAGTGAGATGGTTTAAAAATTCCTAGAAATCTGTAATGCTGTCAAATAAAGTGGCAGTTCGTTTAAGCAGGCCGCTGTGATTATGTTAAAGAATGTGGTCTGACCATTACCATCATACAGTGTACAGCTCCCGCTCCTATATATTTTTGGTCTGTAACATGTAATTTGTTTTTTACAATTTTTTATAATAAGTTTGTGTATATCTTTTACTGTTTTAAGCTAAAATAATTCTTCAAACAAGAGAGGAAGCTGAGCTGTACAAAGTACTCTCTTTGGATTGTATCCTTAAAGGACTTGTGGTGTTGTTTTTAATGGAAAAATACAGTAATACAGTTTTCATGTTATTGCATGTAATATTCTCAGAATAAAAGAAAAGACATAAGGGTAAAAACATGAAGAATGCATGAAATCATTTTGTGGAAAGCTTCTTCTAAAGAAATGTGTATTTCTATGTAAAATTACATGAGTTCCAGATGAAGGCCCGGAAGAAGCAGAGACAAATACGTTTTTTCACTACCTTAAAAGCCCAGTAACTTGTTGACCACAAATTCAGATTAAGATACATTGTTGTGTTAAAGGAAAGTCTGTATTTTTATTTCATGCCTCTCATTATACATTAGGTTTACAAACTAATGTTGATTATGACTCAAAAGTAATAAAAATATGAATAACGGATTATTAATAACTCAGTCCCTGTATTAAAACACCTATTAATGATTTGAGTAATGACATTGTAATCCCTGTTTTGATTGCAGATTGTGACTGTAAAATAGTTTTTACAGCTGTTAAAGAATTTGCTTTTGTTTCTGTCTTATTAGAAATGTGTTAGTTTTGTCAGCATGACGGTACATTTTTAAGCTACTGGTTAATTTAAATTTCATTTAAAATTAGGGGTTCTACAGAGCCAGAGTCATTATCTATTCTGGTAAGAGTTTGCTCATCACTCTCTCTCTGTTTTTTCTTTCTCTGACTACCTCTCTGCCCCTCTCTCTACCTCGCTCTCTGTTCCTCCAAGAACGTTTGCTCATCTCTCCAGAGACCCACCTGATGTTTTTGACAGAAGGTGAGCAAAAGAGAGAAGAGACACGTTGTACTCTGAAGAATGTCATCTTAACTTTGCCATACCACGTCTTACACACACACACAAACTCATCATATTTCTCTCTCTCTCACACACACACACATTTGTGAGGACATTCCATCAACTTGCTTCATTCTTTAAATCTTAACCTTGACATCCACCCAAACCGCTAGATGACTGAACTTTTGCTCCTGTGCTGAATTCAAACCGCAACAAGTGGTTGAACATACTTAGAAAAAAACACTAAACATAAAGTTTGTATATGCACATCACATCCCCACCTGGAAAACTAGTTAGATGTTGAACAGGCACTAAAATGCACCACATAGCACACACACACACACACACACACACACATACAGACACACTTTACCTATATGCAAACACATATGCTAGATGAATCTTCATTGCCGTCTACAAGGAGGTGAAACTGCTGACCTTACCTGACTTAGTCAAAATTATCAAAGAACATTAACATCAGAGACTTGGGCATCTTATGCTAGTAGCAGCAAATGTAGCTTTGAGCTGCTGGCCTCAAGCAGAAATGCGGAGCAGGCTCGAGGTCTGGTCACTTATTTCTAACTCCACACCCCAGATTATTTTTTTTCAAACTTTTAGTCTTCAGTCCCGACTGACACTGACTCAAGTACTTGATATTTTAGACTTTTTTTCACATAACTATGTAGGCTAGTAGTACTCCCCAAGATCTGAAAACAGTCTTTAATAGTATAGTAATAGAGTAAAATCGGTAGAGCTGCCCTTTAATTTCAGCTCAGCTCACATCAGTTTAAATCACTACTATAATCTCTTGGTACAACGTTCTTACAAATCTAATTCAAAATAAACCAAAAGAAGTAAAATAAAATATTGACAGCAAAAGTAGATATATTTCAGCTCCAACATTTAGTATTTTGTAATAAATCTGAACAGTCGAATTGTTGGCTCACGTTTATATTGTGGTTTTGACAGCGGAGATTAGAATTCTTATACCTGTGTCCAACCAGTTCCTGTCATGCAGCTTAATTCCTCTTCAGGATGAACATTCTTTGCCCACTATATATAAGACTGATAAATTGCCCATTCAAGTTTTTTTTTTTTTTTTTTTTCAGACTTACCAGAATATCAAATACATCGTGGCAGCTCAGTGGAATTTGAGAGCAGTTTATTGCACAATACTTTGTTTGCTTCCACAGAAACGCCAGCCAAAGTAAGGAAAGGTTAAAAATTGGCACAGTCCCACACATCGCTGTGGCTGATTGTAGAGTTATTGCAGGCAGTCTATCTCTCAGATAGACAACGCTGTAAGAAGGACTTCATAGAGTTGTTTCAGAGCCAACAGTGTTTGTAGGAAGCTGCCAAATCCAGGTTGAGGATTTCAGATCAGATTAACAGACATCCTACTGCAACCTCCAAGGGAAACAAAATTCTGCTGTGATGAGGTGACACTTCCAGTCCCTCAGTGCCAGGCCAAAGAAAACACAGCAGAATGGGAGCGGCTGAAGAGGAAGTGGAAGAGATATATACAGTAGAGACGCAGGTAGGTAGAGAAGGTGGATGGACAGATTGATGGATCTGTCTCTCAGCTCACTGTGTCATTATAACGGTGCCTCCACACTACTAGAAAGCATTTCATGAACTTAAGTATTAGAGAGAGGGGTGAGAACAAGAGGGGCGAAAGGGCACATGTGATTTCTAAACCAGTCCGGACCCAAATACCGAACACTGAACACTATTTGGGGATAAAAGGGCATCACTGTACTTAAAAGATAGAAAAATAATAATAATAATAAATAAATAATACATGTTGCTACTATATACGTGTCACATAAGAGATAAGATAAGATATAAGATTTGTACTTTATTAACTACTATACTAAATACAGTCTTATCAACTGCAACATACATTTAATTTGAATAATTATGATCAAAGGAGGGACATATAATGTTTTTGTGTTCATAAGGAATAAGAGATTTAAATTTCAAGTAATTTGATCAGGTTTTCCAAGCTGAGTTTGAACATTTGGTACAGCTAAAGCTACAGTAAAATGTACTGTGATGTGGGATTATACAATCCTTTAAATTTGATTGAAGCTGACATGATATTTGCTGTAAGTAGGCTATATATAATTCAACCTGAAGTTAACTATTCTATATATGCTCTTCTTTTCAGCCATCAGCTCGTATCAATAAAGTGGAAAACATGTAAGGCCCTCTCTACAGCCAGTGTTTGGTTGTCTGTTCTGGGCTACTGTAGAAACCTGGCGGTTCAGTATGGTGGACTCTTTAGAAGAGGAGCCGCTCCCTCTGTAGATAAAAATGACTCATTACGGAAAAAATTAAATCTCTGCCAGTAGATCCTCCTAAATAAAAAGACAAAACACTAAATCACTGTCAGTGGCAATTAGGACACATTAGCACACAACAAAGTGCATTATATTCTTATATCTCGGTTTTATTTGGGCATTTAAAACTGAACCGGGGATGTTGCAGTTCATGGTTGGTGTCTTAATCTCCCTACTGCAAATGAGTGCTAATGTTGCTCCCTATCTGTTACTGAATGTTTGTTAACACGTACCCTATATTATCTTGTTGATGATATGTCACTGTTGTGTTTACAGCTTGTTTCTTCTGCCCCCAAGTGGCCAAATTATAAGCCAATGAAGGCTTTGGGAAAAAAATCAACCAAACAATTTCACACAGTTTTGCCTTTTCCTGCTACCTCAAGCCTGGTAAAAAGCTAAAGATGAACTGCCTTCTTCGTCTTCCTAAATTGCTTATTCAGATACATTTATAACTTCCATACCCTGGAGGTAAAACACTGTCTTCAAGAAAATCTCTATGGTACCTGTTCAGAAGGGAGAATCATTCACCTCCCCCAGTAGATCTATTCAGCCCCATGATTTAGCCCAGGATCCTTACCTTCAAGCTGTCTCACCTTTTGGCAACCGCTGTATTCCACCATTTTCAGGCTTTGCCAGAAGCTTTGTGAAACTCTGGAAGTGCTGCAGCCCCAGGCACATGCTGTGTATGAGTGGTGTCAAGGGTTTAAATCTGACTAAAGATGGCTTTGCTGTATTTCATCCCCTATCCTCCCCATCTCTCCTTTTATTTTCCACTATATACATTCTTAAAAGGCAGATACATCATAAAAAAATAATTGTTGTAATGAATGTTTTAACTTTGGCTAAAACCTGGCCCTTTAGGCTCTCTATCCAGACTTTGTGGTTTACTGATGCTAAGCAGCTCTTGGCATGAGTGTAACTCTGCGATTAGTGCCCCTTTAAACACTTATAATTCACAGCCTATGAAAATATTATCAGAGAGGGCCAGCTCTCTGCCTGAGGGGGTCAGGAGGTTGTTTTAATGGTACCATGGGCTCAGTGTGTTGAACTGTTCAAGCTCAGAGCATTAGGGTTGTCTTAAATCACTTTCAGTGGGCTGAGAATGTGAAGAAAAACTATACGAGATATAATCATATATGTATGCAGTAATGTAAACGTGAATATTAGGCATAATGCTCTGGCTATTAAAACCTTGACATAACTGGAACATGTGGAAATTATTTCAAAAGTTTGAATTATAATGACAAATGGTTTGTTTTTCCAATGTTGTGTATGAAGGAACGCCTGAATTCTCATATGTTCACATCTGCACACACCCCCACACACCTCTGCTCAGACCTAAATTTCCTGTTAAGTAGTGGTAGGAGGTGTATATGAAAGATTTGTCATTTGGCTAGTGGCTGCTTTCAGCTGACAGTTTATATAAGGAAGTTTCAATATCAATAAATACTTTGTTCTGCTACACAGGTGCTTTCCGCTCCCGGACATATACGGTGTGTGGAGGAATGAAATAATGAAACATACCCAAGAAAAGTTATGAATGGAAAACAAAGCCACAGAATATAAGGTTTTGCTGAATAAATAAACCAAACATTGTCTGCAAACAGCTAAATGTTGGCAGAATGGTTTCATAAATAGAATAAATAAATAAAATAGTGTCTGTTTTGTCAAGGTAGATCGTCTTTTAACATATTCCTACTGCAGAGCTTAATGGACACACAGCAATTTAAAGATTAAGGTTGCTGCTATGGCATGACATGTAACATGTAGAGTTGTATGGATGACCCACAGGAGTTTGAAGTATGCAGGGTGGATTAAAAGGGTCTGTCTTAAATTAAAAGTGTGTACGGTTGTGAAAAAGCTGATATATTGTTATCTGTTATGTGTTTTTTTGACTCGTTGTCTTTTATGGCAGCTTTTATGAATTCCACTTTGTACTTAATCACATGAAACACAATTAACATATTAGATTTAACTGTGAGTGAATAAACACCAACACTGACCCTCAATTGATGCGTCGTATAACTGTGTTATTGTAAAGGCAAGGTCGCCCCCTGTTGCACAAAGAACAAAATTGTATGGGAAGTGTAATTAAATGACCTAGAGGTAAATCACTATTCTATTTCATCCTACTGTACCATGCCACAGTGCCAGTGAGTATGTTGTCATTTTAAAGTAAGGTTTAGGGACCAGACAAAAATAGGGAATATCATGAAAAAAAGCTGGATAGACTGTGGACCATGAAATATCTTTAAAAAAACACCAACACCCTGCTATCATACTTAGGCCTGTCTAGAGTGATGCAATAGATGCCTTTTGAATTTCAACTTCCTATGAAACTGCTTTACTTTAAACAAGGAAAATTGTTACTAAGTATATGTTTGGCTCAACAGCAAATGGTTAATCAAAGGCTAAAGACAATGGACAATGTAACTGTTAATACTGTTAATAGCACCCTGAGCATACTGTACACCAGTGCCTCCAGGCATTGGATCCAGTCTCACATTTACAGTGTGGTACTCACCAACTGTTCATGCCCCATTGCCTTTCCACACATCTCTGCACTGTTTGTTGCATCAGTGGCCCTTTCACCTCCCTCACCTTGTACAGAGCTGTTTAGTATTACAACAAAGCCTTTCGTAGTGGTGCGACCCAGTGCGAGGTCAGACCAAACTAAATGATAGGTTCAGTGTTTACTGCCCGAACTGCCTTCATAACAACTTACTGTCTGTGCCAATCTGTCACAATCACTTTCCAGATCTTTTTATGGATAAAATAAAGTGTTTCCACTGCAGTGAGCACCACAAACACAAGACTGAAAATAAACAGTGGCTCCTGTGTGCAGTTCATTGTCCAAACTACACTAGACTAGACTGTCAACATAATGGGGTCAAAGAGTCTTGGTGTAAAAGGCAAAAGCACACAGGGCTTTAAAACAACTCTGGGCAACAGTTTAGCTCTCATTTATCTTGATTTGTCATTTAACATAAACAGGAAGATTGCACGGCAACCTTGGCGTTCAATCTGGTGGTTTGTCCAGTAGATGGCGCCATAGCGCCATGTCTGGTCCTGAGTGGGTCCCACGGCGGTGCTAAAATATATCACAATCAGCCCTATTGGCCAAGTATGTGTGCACATAGGCTTCATAGTATTTGACTAAGGCTTGTTGTTGCTCTCAAAGTTACACACAGTTCCAAGCTCCCGTTTACATTTGGGACCACTGTGAGCGGAACCATCTTTCTAAAAGATACAATCTAATCTGTCTAAAAAAAATGCGGAAATCAAACGTCAGAGATGACGAAATCCAAGAGGGGATGTGCAAATGATGTTGGTCAACCAGCGTTTCTTCCTACTTGCTGCACTGCAGGGATTTCCCATGTTACACTACTGTACGCATCCTCCCTCACGTAGCCTCGGTCTGACACGTGCTGTGACATGAGGAGAGGGGAGGAGGAGAGGAGAGGAAAGAGGAGAGGAGAGAGGGGAGGAGAGAGGAGAGGAGAGAGGGGAGGAGAGGGAACAGGAGATGCATGGGATAGAATAGGAAAAAACTAGAACAATTCAACGCAGCTCTAATTAAAATATATTCATATTTCCATATCTAGCCTAATTTATTTCACAGTGTGGTAATCCAAGAATACAATTCATCAAGCCTGTTTAGCAACGGCCTGTCTCCATGTGTACCTGACATGTTAGTTTCATGACTTCTTACATAACAGGGCTGCATCTATCCATATAGGCGCACACACACACACACTGCAGCCATAGGCAGTCCTTTACAGATCAGTGGGCAACGGAGGCCTGGTTATACAACATTTGCCTGTATAGACTATATAGAGCGCTGCCACACGCAGAGTGACCAGCATGCCCGTTACATGAATACTGAGTTACTCTGACTGTAATCTACAGCTGATCGTTTCCTGTCTCTGTGTGTTATAATAAATAAATAAATAAATAAATAAACAAATGTCCACGATTCCCTAGTGTTGCATCACACGCACGTGACTCTATACATGGTGGGAACGGGATAAAATGCTTCATCATTCCCCACCACTTCCACGTTGTCCTCCCGCCAGTCTCTCTCTCTCTCTCGCTCTCTGTGTGTCTGTCTCTCTTTAATACCTCTCTGTCTCTCTGTCTGTCTCTCTTTAATACCTCTCTGTCTACCTGTCTGTCCTCTTCGGTGTGATATGTATAATTAGTGTGAATAAGACGTTGAACATCCCTCTAGTTACTATGGCAGCCGTTGAGGAACCGTGACCAGTCCCTCGTTCCGAATGGATCCCAGCAGCAAAGGATGACATGACGTCACGTCGCCAGGGCGACCAGGCTCCCCGAGGCACGTGTCCTGTATAAAAGCGGAAGGCGGCACAGAGCCGTGCGCACACAGACCCGAGAAGCATCAGCAGTGAGGTAAGCCTCCAGACCGAGTTAACTTCAGTATATAGAGGCACTTTTAACGGCCACAGTACAACAATGTGCGTATATTATATGAATGTAGCGCGTTAAATGTATTTTACACGCTTCAGCCTTCATTTACAGCTCTAAATGTTAGATTATCTGTGGGTGTACAGATGTCGGTCTGCCATACATCAGCTTGGTTTACTATAACGTTAGCTAACTTCATGCGCCTTTAAATAACAACTGTTCATCCTGTGCTGTTAAATGAGCACATTTCCCTGAGACTGGCGTTACTAAAAGTCGCAAACGACTTGCGGAAGCCAGAGCCCACCCTAGGAGTTAGCGTTAATTCACTATACCAGCTTTAAATGAATCAGATAACGAGTCGACAGGATGAGAGACAGGGATAGCTCCAAGCTCAGTGAGCCTTTGGGTGTCTGAAGCAGCCTCTCTCGCAGGATGCACGCTGTAATGGTAGAGGAAGAGAAGGCGAGGGTGGGAGGGGATGCGGCCGTGGCCTTGCACTCTGGAGAAAGGCTGCTCGTTGTGTAATGGCTCTGATCGAGTCCTTTCGTTGCATCATTTAACTTTCACTGACATCCACGGAAGCTAGAAACACATAAAGGAGCTAAAATGACAAGGAATAGCGCACATAAAGTCAGTATATATTCATTGTGGTCCAGTAGTTGTGTATAATCCATTGATCTGTAGCTGAAGTGTCTCTCTGAGCCGTCGGGTAACGTGACATTGGCAGCTCCCATTGCTGCATCTTTGCGGAAGTGGATTAGTCTCCATGTTATATAACCCAACAGAAAAATATATATTACCGCGTTTATCACAACAGAATACTTAGAAGCAGCCCATGTTGAAAGGTGCTGGAGTTAAAACCCGATCGTAATACTGCCTTTGCACAAGATTAGTGAGCTGCAATGACGCCGGTGTACGGGGTGAGTGAGTCTACGTGAACGGAGGTGAAGCTACGTGCCTCCCCTGGTCGTCGTGATGAAGTCTGTCGTCGTTCATTTCAGAGATGAATGTACTCTCGCAATGACGGGAAGCAGAGCTCATAGTGATGCAAGACGCGGAACGGGACAAATGAACGACCTTGGCTTGGTTTCATGTCGAAACACGAAAGGTTATGTGCTCAAAGTCTTCCTGCGATGCTTTTGAAGGGCAGAGAGGAAGAGTAGTGTCGCATTATTCTGCCGCAGTTTGACTCGACAGACCTGTTGATGCGGTTTGCAAAGAGGCCTGCATTATTGAAAGCAAGTTCATCTCTTTTTATTAACCTAGAACACGGTCTATAAGTGGAATTAGTCAAATTAAATAGCGGGACAAGTCAGACATGTACAGTGAGGGGGATTAATAACTAACAGGAGAATGGATGGATATAAAAAAACCCACAGTGCAATAAAATGGCAATCCTCATGTCTATCTATTATAGTATTCAATATTATACATTAAAAGTGTATCAATAATACAGTACATAAAACTATACTATTAATTGTGGTAGTCAAGATTTGCTCTCAGTTACAGCTCATGTAGGTGTGGTACATGCAGCCATGTCTGACCTCGTCTCACTGCTGAAGGTCATCACTCCAGCTGAGGAAGGTCACAGCAGGCCCAGAGCTGCTGTGGTGATGCTGACCAGCTGCTCGTCTTTATTCTCAAACTCCTTGTCAACTTGAAAAGGGTTATTCACACTGTACTCTTACCAGGGACAAACATCAGGGCCTGTGATCAGACTTTGTGAAGGAAATTAGCATCAGTAGATAATTCTAGTTTTGCAGTATTTTAAAATTATTTATGATAATAACCTCCCTCTAGATTATTTACTCCCAACATATAAAACTTTGCTTTGAGTAGGTCTAATATATTTTAAATGATAGTGACTGCGACAAGATCTCAACGTAAAATGAGCTAGTTTCATCACCACATTATTCAGTGGTTAAATGTACACTAGTGCATCATCACAGGCTCGTATTGGCCAAAGATGTGACTGTTCTGACTTATATTATTCCTCACAGGGAGGGGATTCTTTGCATTTGAGGCACAGAACGTATTAGCCTGTGACGTAGCTCATAATTACACTGATATTCATTCTGCTCTAGATGTTGCACATCAGGGTCTCAACCAAATGTCTGAAATTTAAATGTGAGTGACTGTGTGAGCAACATGTTAAGTTGCCCCTTTCTGGAGCAAGGAGTTAACTAATAGCCAGTGATTCTGTGCTTGCTGTAAGAAGTGGCTGTTTTCTGAAATTCGTGTCGGTCACACCCAGGCTGGTTCAAAATCAACACAGATTAGTTTAGTGCAACCTGCAGGTAGTGAGTAATCACTGCCACTTAGTCAGTACGACACTCATTTACATACAGCCTTGAGTCATTCATTCCTCTTGAGTTGGTTATGACTAGTTTTTTCTAGAAGAGCACAAGATTTCCTCTCAGTGGTAGTGTGGTGGATTATGCTCTGTAGCTGACTTATCAACCAGCCACACTGTCCAGGATGTGTGTAAGAGAGAAGGAACTCTGGAGTGACTCAGCACTCTGCACTTAACCGTCGCCAGTTTAAGGAAATAAACCCTACAGTAGGGAAGGATGTACACAGCTGTGAAATAAAAGGTCCCTACTTGTACAACAATAGCAGTTCTTAAAATATATTGCAGTTATTCACATGTGCAGGTGTTTGTATAGACAGCAGGATATGAGAAGAGTAGCAGACACAGCATAAAACTGTACCACTGTACTGTAGCTTTGACAGAGGAGAGGAGGCGAATGACAG
>NW_023339807.1:7771249-7776537 GCF_004916995.1 Morone saxatilis
GTGTGTGTGTGTGTGTGCAGTCCAGCATTACCTCTGCAGTCACATGTCTCCTATTGAATCCTCTGCAGTTTGATACAGCACACCTTTTACTAATTCATGACGGTTGGTGTGTGTGTGTGTGTGTACATGTGTGTTTGTTACTACATTTATAAAAAACACCTTCCTTATCTTCTAATCATTAATTAATTAAACATCATCTCGCTACTATAATTATATAATTATAATACTATAATGTTAATGTACCACTGATGAAATGTCGAATAGAAACAGTGACCTTCTTGTCTGTCTGTCCCTGGCAGCAGGAGACCTTGCCTGCTGAGTGGGACACACAGTCTGAGGCATTGTGTGTCTGACAGGTGAAGTGATGAGGTTGGACATTTAACTGACTAGTTTCCAACAGCAAAGTGACATTGCCTCAGTGATGAGACTATAAAAAGCAGTTCTACTGCTAAAGAAAAGATAAGCAGAAGAAAAGTTTTTCAAGTTGCAGACAACACAGAAAGTTTAAATCCATTTCATTAGTGTGTGTGCATGTAAGGGTGTATAGCTGGCATGTGTTGTTCGGTCTCTAATGTGTTTGATTTATTCGATTCACTGAAAGGCGGGCAAGAGGAGAAAACATTACCTAATTGGATAGTCTGCCTGGCCTCTAGCCAATCAACGCACTGCAGTGGAAAAATACTAGAAGGAGAGAGAGTGTGACAGAGGGATAGAGGGCTGGAGGAAGGTTTGAATAGGCAAGAGACAGTGAAAGAGGGCGCCTAAAGGAGGAAGGCTGAGGGAGTGGCATAGTGGGCAGGAAAAGAGAGTGAGTTCACTCATGTACTGACAAATGTCCAATGAGTACACAAACCAAAGACTGTGTATACTAGCTCCACTCTATCTTGGCCTCTACTAACATGAATATAGGTTGTTTTCAAGTTGTAGTTTTACTCTTAAACAGTCGCAGTCCTATCTGTATGTGAACTTTAATACTGTTGGAAAGATTTATCTGTGCTCCCAAAACTCAGGTCCATATACGGGTTAGCAGTCAGCGACTGGAGTCCCCACACCGTCCCAGTGCTCGTCTGAGAGTGTTGACATATTACAGAGAAAGGAATAATCAGTGTTTGTTTGACAAAGTGCTGGTACTTGACATTAGAGGAGGTGTTGGCAGAAGTGAAATGCTGTGTCACTGTCATGCCCTCTCCTCTCCCTCGCTTTTTCATTCACCCAACAGATTTTGTCTGAGTTTTGAGATTTGATCACCCGATGCAGCCTGTTGTCTTTGTCCTTTTCTGGTCGACTGGTTATGAGTCATCTTTCCCCCAGCAGTCCCTCTGGTCCCACATACACACAGGCATGGCAACCCTGTCCTGCACCAGTCCCTGATTAAACTCTGCGTTTGTGCGAGGAAAATGGGTCGCCGCTCAGAGGGAGGGTAGGTTTGTGCTAAATCAATGAGGGGGGGGGCTAGACAGACAATGAGCGGTGAGGACAGACATGGGGAGATGGAGGGAGGCTGTTGAATTTTAATGATTTTTTTGTTTGGGTGGTGGGGAAAAAGGGAGGGGAGCTGTGATACTCATGGAGCCAAAAAAGTGGGGGATAGACAGAATGAACCAGGGCAGGAAGTAAAGGGCAAAGAGATAAATAGGTAATCGGTGATAGGGTGTGGATGACAAAAGAAGGTGAAATGGCCAAAGAGAACTGTTAGGATGGAGGACAGATGGATGAAGAGAAGTAGCTCAGTGTACTTCCTGATTTAAATTTATTTCCCTCTGTCTAACCAATCAGAAGAGGAGACAGTTGCACCACCCTTGTCAAGTGATTGACTCTTAACGGTCTGACGAAAAAGGAGATGTGAGATTTATGGAGCAGGGAGGTGAGACAGCAGGGAATGGAGGGAGGATGAAAGGACGACGGTAGAATGGAAAGATTAGAAAGACTGGTTGGGTGCGTTTCCCTTTTCACTCAGTGACGTGTCTCTTGGATTTGTGTCAGTCCTGCTCTCTGTCCGGCTAACTGCAGTGTTGTCAGTCTGCAGTGGACAGTAAATGGTCAGACGACGTATAGGGAACCTTGGTACACTTCATATGCCTGGCTGTCTCTCTGGCTCTCCTTCCTACATTTTAATGAGTGTCAGCAGATTGCGAGCTGCAGTTAACAACATGTAACTTCTTTGCTCTGCTCTGCACAAAGCTGCCTCTGTGAGCTGGGACATGTCTGTGTGAGCGCTGAATACCAGATCAGGGCTGACTGGTCTACAGTCAAAAGAGGCAGGACTGTGTGGTAGAGAAGTGGGAAGAGCTGCTGGCTGTGGAGGAGTTGATTATGCCTGCTTATAAATGTTGCTGTCAGTGTTTAAAAAGTGTATTACAACATATTAAGCATATGTTGTGCTATATTAATGATAATCTAACACTAAACGTGGAAGCAGAACAGTGGTGCTACAGTAGTATGATGGTGCAGCACCAGTCTTTCAGTTATGTTTATTAATTTATTAAAGCTGCATTAAGCGAGCATGTTCTTTCTTAAAAAGAAACTAGATATTACATGCATGATATTACTGGAAATGGCTTGTGACGTTTTTAGTTTTTGCAGTATAATGAGACCTTGAAAAGTGGCATCTCTTAACGTCACTCAACACGAGCAGTATGGCCGTCAGAATTAAAGACTTGCTGCTTTTTTTCATGGCACTGCTTTTAACCAAACTACAGTAGTCATGAACAGTCTAGTACCTTTGTCAGCTAACCAGAAATGAGTTAACCATGACTCGGTGGTAAGAGTTCATGTCAATATTAAGTGACTTTTATTCTAGGACACTGGTCGCCTGGTGTAACCCGTCCCTCCAATACCATTGATCAGGCCGGGAAATGGACCTTTTAAAATGTGAACATCTGCCAGCCGCTGACAGATAAATGTTCAATTTCACAAACCACTCAATAGAAAATCATTATTTTGTGTCTGTGTTTGTATCTACCAGCCACGATTTTACCAGACCCTTTCTGGTGACTAGTGCTAATTTTCCACCCTGCCATTGATTGGCCAAAGCCCCACACTGCTGCTAGGCAACAAACAGCATCTGACATGGGGGTGGGGGTCACCAAGGACATACAGGCAGACTGACACACACGTACCTGTCCAGTATTAAAGTCTCCAAAGCCTCCCCACATGATTATGTTCACAGCTAAATAGTCAAGTTGTCAAATTCTCTACATTTAGAGCCACATTGCTAGATTTGAGTCTTACAGGATCTTTCTTATAACGCTCCACTAGTGTCCAATCCCACTTTCAGTCTGCTTTAGTGAAGCACAGTAGCTCTGCTTTGAAGTAGTGTCATTTGTCAGTAAAGCAGCCATTTTATGTTGGAAAAGGTTGGCGTAGAGAGAGAGAGAGCCAACAAGTGAAGTGAGACAAATTGTTGGGCTGAATAGTGCGCAGGCGACGGGGAAGTAGAGTTCAAAAGAGAGGGTTGTGAATGCACAATGGGCAATGGTGAGAACCAAGTATAAAGGAGAGGAAAGACATAGAAATGTGAGAACAGCATAGTCATACTGTATGCACCCTCTCTCTCTCTCTTTTTCTCTCTACCTCGCTCTCCTCTGGTGACCTTGTATTATAGATAGTAGCAGAACACAAAATGGATGCTCTACACTGAAAGAAAGATACTACAAATAGGTGGAAGAAGAAGATTATTAGCAGAATCTGACTGTGGCAGACTGTTCAATAAATACCTTCTGACTGGCGTCAAATAGGTTTGCAGTTCCAGCGAGACAGAGCATCTAAAATCGTCCCAATTTATGATCTACCATTGTTCATGTTTGAGAGTGTGCGGTAGCATGAGAGAGATTATTTATCCTAATCGGGTTGCTCCTTCAGTCTATTTAAAGTGTTCCCACAATGCATTTCACCAGATCGACAGCCTGTCCTACATGCTCCCCACTAAGACACACGTTCACAGAGGCACACACACTCAACAGATTAGGAGATTACAGTAGTCTAAAATGACAACCAACCAGTTTCAAGGACAATCCACGTTGCCCTTACTCTACCTGCAGCTGGCTCACACAGACTCCCTGCTGGTCAGGCTGGTCAATGCCACTGCCTTACCTTATCTGGTCACCTGTATGAGTGTGTTTAGATACATGTTACAGGCAGAAAAATCTAAACCATTTGTAGAAAGCCTGAATGTATTAAAATATAGTGATAAATTGCTAAAACACAGCTCACTTTTAATCCTAAATGAACATATTAGCAACCTAATCCACACTTTACATCTGCAATGCAGATTCAGGTAGTTTTTGGTGCCAAAAGGCAAGTCAAATGATTTGTTATAGATTTGGCAAGCTAAATATGATATCAGAGGGCACATCTCTTGTAACATAGACAAACCACGGATAGCAAAGGAGCGGAAGAGGTGGAGTTAGTGAGAAGATGTAGGATAGGAATGCAATTGGTCGAAAAGATGTGGACTGGAACAGTAGGAGGAGACGACAGAGGAGGCGTGGAGAGGAGAAACTGGCAGATCAGTGTACAGTATGAGAAGACGAGGAAAAGAGAGGGGAAAGGAGGTCACATAGTTGAGTGGAGGCCAGGCTTCCTCTCTGTTCAATCTGCAGACAAGTATCTGTTTGTGGCGCTACATACCTAGCTCTTCACCCTCCCTTATTGTCCCATTGTTTTCTAAACATGTCCCTGCATGATGTAACACCTCCCTCCTGCAGCAACATGCTATTCAACAGCCTGTATTTTTCTGTCACTGACAATAAACAGCATTACACCCTTGCACTCGTCTGTTATTCTAACATCAACCCAACTACCCAGCTCACCTTGTCTTTCTTACTTCCCGAGCACACCACCGTACTGTACCACCTTGGTGTTTGTTTCACCCTTTAGTGCTAATGCGTCACACCTGCCTGCAGTACTGTGAGGCTACTGCTACAGGTCTTTCTCCAAGTTATTTTAGCATTGCTGCGCAGACCTTACAGCTGGTGCCACACAAGACAATAACAGCATACAAAGAAGACGTTTGAAATTTGAGCAATTTCAAATGCCTTCTATTTAATAATATTCCATGAAGGCAGACGGTCTGAGAGAAGCACGACACGCAGGGAGGATAGGAGAGGACAGATGGTAACAGTGTGATGGTCAGTGTATATGTAACAGGGTGAGAATAAGGGAAGAGCTGACATATTAAGAAGAAAGGCGTAATGTAACGGCAGGCTTTACAACAGCAAGAGAAGTAGATGATGAATGATCAACTCAACTCAGATTTTTTTGTGGTTTATGGAGCCCGAAGAATTAAA
>NW_023339807.1:7776637-7791657 GCF_004916995.1 Morone saxatilis
AACATGGTCGCATTACAGCAACACGAACGCATTGTATATTGCCAGCAACTCAACTAGCCTGATTAAAGTCACCTCTTGCTGCCAGGGCAACAGTTTGTCTCCGTTCAAGTACTCGTGTGTTTTTGTTGTCAAGCCTACCATTATATATTTAAACTCAATGACAGAGTAGAGAGGGCATTTGTTGGCACATTGTTGAGCTGCAGAAATTCCTGCAAGTAAAGAACAGAAGCATTTTTTGTCTCGGTCATCTGACTGTGTTGCCAGCTGGAGGATATGACTTAGTGAATAATTGAGTAGCCTGCATTTTTATGTTTCTTATCATCACTCATTAGCTGTAGTTCTCTTTCTAATGTCAACGGTTTGTCTGTTTCCCCCCGCAGGTAACTTAATTCCCCCAAGGAACAGCAACCATGTCAGATCTCTGTGTTGGAATCAATGGGTGAGTTTGAAACACATACATTGTTTAATAAATGAGGCGTTTCCTATTTCCACACTTTTTGGTGGTTAGTAAATGGTTATAAAGAGGGGTGAAAATGCATTTAGTACAGTATGTTGAATTTATATATGAGAGAGTAAGCCCGTACAGCACAAATGGGTTTCTATCAATGTAGCTGCTTCACAATAAAAGCCTTCAAGTGGAAAAAGCTCTTCATTTAATGTAGTGTTTGGTTGCATTAATCATAACTTGCGGTGGAGCTGCAGGACTATATGAGTGGGGAAACTCATGATTTCATGATATCTGTGCTAATGGGGTTTAATGGGCAGGTCTTCTCTATGGTAGTAAACCACTGGAAGTTATGCTGGATTCTAATGACATGATGAAGATTTAAGTGAGGTCCTGAGAAATTTTCCCACATCAACTATTATTTCTCTCTCCCTCTCTCCTCACAGCTTCGGCCGTATTGGCCGTCTGGTCTTGAGGGCTTGCCTTCAGAAGGGCATCAAGGTTGTGGCCATCAATGACCCCTTCATTGACCTGCAGTACATGGTGAGAAAACTTACAAATGAACATTTCTTTTGATTCTAGTGGAGCACTCAATTTTCATTTCAATTTCAATTGAATATGCTTTCAATGGCATGGCAGTCATTTACAGACTTATAAGTTGGGTAGAAAAACAGGTTTGCACAATATTAAAAATACTAAAACCGACTCATAGTCTATACTATTTATGTATACATAAAATGAACATAAGTTTTACTGCAAATTTAGCTTATTTGTCCTTCGGTTGTAATCTTTCTCAGATGTTAAGCTTGGAGTCAACACCACCAGTGATTCCTGAAGCCTCCAAGAAAACTGAAAGATTGTTTAGCCATTTGTGTTGAGATGGTGAATGAAATAGGTTAATATAGTGTTAAAATGAAGTTTAATTTTGTGATGAAAAAAACCAGAAGCCACGTGCCTCTTCAGACCCCATTGTTTTCCTGTCTCCTAGGTCTACATGTTCAAGTATGACTCCACCCACGGCCGTTACCATGGAGAGGTCTCCCAAGAGGATGGCAAGCTCGTCGTGGATGGCAATGCCATCTCTGTCTTCCAGTGGTAAGTGATGATGATGTTTAGTGGATATTGGCTGTTTCACAGATATCAGCAATGTTGATGTTGATGTTGATGTGAAGTGGTAGCAATAAGTTTAAGTGAGGCCAGGAATGAGGCTCTCTGCTGCCTAAGGCCTCACTCAGTATAGTACATACAGTATAGCTACCCCTACACCCATTGTACCGGCTGTTGTTTTAGTCCATTGAGGAATGGGCCTCCTTTCTGCAAAAGGCAATACCAACAAAAGGAGGGGTTATAGAGGAGACATTCCTGTTCTTCTTTGCGTGTAAATTTGTGAAGTTTCCCTCCTTGTGCCTCCTGTTTTTACTACACCATCTGCTCTTTTTTGGCAAGGCTATTAACCTTTACATTCTAAGTGTTAATTGAAAAATGATCTTTTGTTTATTACTAACATGACATTATCCAAAGAGGCTCTGCACTGAACTTAGAAATCACAGGATGTACTGTTCTCACTTCTCTCTCGCTATATGCTTGCTCACAATCTGTTTTTTATTTCTACTTTTGCAGTAATTTGCTGTTTCTTGTCTTTGTCCACCAAGTTTTATATAAGTAAACGTAGTGAGAAGCATTTCTTCTAAGACTGACTCTGTTCTGTTTCTGACTCCAGTATGAAGCCAGCAGAGATCCCCTGGGGCAGTGCTGGAGCCAAGTACGTTGTCGAGTCCACTGGAGTCTTCCTCAGTGTGGATAAGGCCTCCGTATGTGTACACACACACACACACACACACATATCTGAAACAAATATGCAGACAGCCAGATGGTGCAGTTTATAACCTGTGCCTTCTTTCTCTCTCGCCACAGTCTCACATCCAGGGTGGAGCTCAGCGTGTGGTTGTGTCCGCCCCCTCACCTGATGCTCCAATGTTTGTCATGGGAGTTAACGAGGACAAATACGACCCCTCCTCCATGACCATCGTCAGGTAACATACCTTAGACACAGTCTTAGACATGCATTCACACTGTACATGTTTAATTTCCACAAACATGTTCCTAGATTTAGGAGTCCATTGTGTTCATATGTACGTCAGGAGATCTGAATGTAGTGGAGTGTGATAGTAAGTGACATTGTCTGTCTTTCTGTTGATAGCAATGCCTCCTGCACCACCAACTGCCTGGCCCCCCTGGCCAAAGTCATCCATGATAACTTTGGCATTGAGGAGGCTCTCATGGTAAGTTGCACTAAATCTGAACAAATGAATCATTTGGACAGTATTCAGATGTAACACTGAAGGTTTAAATCACTGTTGTGACAAGTGTTGTGATTGTATTTTTAGCTTTAAATGTATGCCATGTATGAGTCATTAATGTTATATATGAATGTCCTCTCTGTAGACTACAGTCCACGCATACACAGCCACCCAGAAGACAGTGGACGGTCCCAGTGCCAAGGCCTGGCGTGATGGCCGCGGCGCCCACCAGAACATCATCCCAGCCTCCACTGGTGCCGCCAAGGCAGTGGGCAAAGTCATCCCCGAACTCAACGGGTAACCACAAACACATTTGTTATCAGCCTCATGAGCAGATGCACCTTTTGTAATTGTGGCTAGGAAGATAAGAAAAGACCAAAATAGAAGGTGACAGGTCCAATATGTCTCTTTTGTCCGTCCTATCTCTCTAGTAAGCTGACAGGCATGGCGTTCAGGGTGCCAGTGGCTGATGTGTCAGTGGTGGACCTGACATGCCGTCTGTCCAAGCCTGCGTCTTATGCTGAGATCAAGGAAGCCTGCAAGAAGGCCGCACATGGACCCATGAAGGGAGTGCTGGGTTACACCGAGGACCAGGTGAAGTTACTTCTCATATACTGTAAAGCAAATAAATGGCTAGTGATAATGCTAGGACTAAAACTGTAAGTTAGTGGGAATAGGGCAAGGTGGGATAAAGAGGTCAGGGCAGGGATATGTGCTCTTGTCCATTCATGCTTTAAATTCATTGTGATTAATTTTACTGGAAAGGTGGAAATAGGACTGACTGTCATTAAGTTGATATTCTGCCAAAGCTGTGCCTGGCTATACTACAGTATATCTGACTTGTAGTGCCGTTTGTGTTCTGCAGGTGGTGTCCTCTGATTTCATCGGTGACACCCACTCCTCCATCTTTGATGCTGGTGCTGGCATCTCCCTCAACGACAACTTTGTCAAGCTCATTTCCTGGTTAGTTCTTTTGTCTTGGTCACACAGGAAGTTAATTTAAAGAGGAAAAATAAGTTTTACAATTTTTAACCCTAATGATCAATTTCTCTTTCTTCTTTTCCCTCCCTCTCTCTCCAGGTATGATAATGAGTTCGGATACAGCCACCGTGTTGCTGATCTGCTTCTGTACATGCACTCCAAGGAGTAGACACTTCCTGTCCAAAAAGGAAGTCAGGAAAGGGACCACCCCAACCATCCTCCTACCCCCTCCATTCTCTTTTACACACAGGCCCCCCACCCATAGCCAAGTCATAGCATCACAGCCCTTAGCTCTACTACAGTATACGTAGGAAGCAGCAACAGTGTGTTTGAGTGTTCTGAGTTTATCTGTTTTTTCCTTTAACGACAAGACGATCGGTCGGTGACAGTATTTGTGTCTGTGTGCCCCTCTCCACCTCCCACTGCCACTTTAGATGTGTCGTTATGGCTCAGTACTATGGTATCTACTGTATCCATCTCCCTGTTGGTGTGTTTTAAAGGCTTAATTACCAGTGGAAAGAGAAGGCTGAGAGGCAGAGCTACTGTAACTCCGCTTAAGTAAAGAGACAAAGAAATAAAACTTGAAAATCCTCAAATGTGAAGTTGTCTTGTTTCATTATTGTCTGTTCACTTTCTCCTATGAAGCCCCAAAACTTTGAACCTCTTCCATTACCACAGATCGATTAATAAAATTCAAATAAACTAAAACAATTTAACAATATAGCCACACTTTTTTACTGGTTTAAAAAAAAAACTCACACTTTAACTGACTGCACACTTTTCTGACATTTTCATGTCTGTATTTACTCTTTACACACATAATTATTCAGTTATTAACTTTTACCACCACATTTCCAATTATATTTTCACATTTCATGGACCAAAAATATGCATTGAAATAACAAGGAGGCAGTAGTTGAGACACAACACATAACTTCATTCTCTCTCTCTCTCTCTCTCTCTCTCTCTCCTGAATCTCTACTGTCAGCAGTGAAATTAAAAAAAAATAAAAGTTAATAACTGAATAATTATGTGTGTAAAGAGCAAATGGTTCAAGGACACAGAGAGCTGAATAGCCAGAGGCTAAATTACAGAGGGAGAAGTACAATGAAGTGACGTGTTGATGGATTTAAAAATTAAAATTCACAACTTCTGTATTCTTGAAACCTTTTTAGATTGTATTACTCCCTGGGCCCTGTTATACCTCCTGTAGCAGGACGTAGGCAACTTAATGGAAACATCAGCCAAGGACTGTGGATACACTGTTACCCCATTCGCCCCATTTTTTCATTCTCTAGTAGGAGACATTGGTGGGATAAGGATGGAGCAGCCACAGGAGGGAGCCTTTGGTACCGCAATGGAAATAAGTCTTGTGACCTTTGCAGTATTGACACTGGAATATCCTGTTCTATTTTAGTGCTGTATGCACATCTGTGTACTGTGTTTTATTTATTTTATTAATAATTTATTGAATATAGTCAATCAGCCACCTGCTGCCTCTTTTAGGGTACTGCAGCAAGACTCAGCAGGCAGGCTGCATCCTTATATAGAAGAATTGTTTCCCTTCTGGTTTATACCGCCATGGCCTAGTTACTCCCTCTTTTGATGCAGTGCCACCTACTGTTTCACTGCACATACTGCAATAGGAACACATTTCAGAGGTCTATGGAACATAAGTATATTTACACATACATATTTAATAGTGTAGAAATTTTGTGTGATGACTGCTGTCATCTGCTCAGCTTTTAGAATAAAACACATTGAGACATTTAGTCGGCTAGATGGGAGTGTCTGGTGTTTTCATGTTCTACTGTGGCCTATAGAACATGCATCTAGGTTATTTCTTAACAGCAGGAAGTGTCTTTTTTGGCTTCAGTGGCCACTGAGCAGCTTTCATAGAAATGAACAGAGCACGGCCTTTGACGCTATATCCAGTTCTCTTTTTACATCCATGGGGTCGCCTTCCATGTTGCACTGCCATGTTTCTTTCAGAAGCCCAGAATAGAAAAACCAAACACTGCCTCTAGATAGGGCGTGTTGCATTTTTTTGTTGTAATTTCTCATTCATGCTTGGAAGGAAGAGAGTGTAGGCGATGGAGTTGTGATCTGGAACTACACCACTAGATGCCACTAAATCCTACACACTGGACCTTTATTTAACAACATTGTACTAAAGCTGAGGTAGGAGTGATCAGGTAAACAGAGGTCAGCTCAAGGATGAGATCATTAGCATCGTTTGACTAAAAAGATTCAAATCCAATCATTTGCCTGCAGCCTGATTTCCCCATCCAAGCATGGAGTCTGGACAGTTTTGAATGTAGAAAATTTGAATGAAGCTTTAAGATGCAGAGGGAGAGCGCCTTTCGCTGCACCACACATGACTGCATTTGGTTCCACTTTGTTTTTAAATTCTTTGTCCATCTTTTCCTCATTTGTTTTTAAGTACACCATGAACTGGCACGAAAAGCAAATTGAAGCCGAGCTAACAATATGGTTTATTTTTACCACTCCACTTTATAAATTTAACTTTTTAAGCTTTAATATAGCATGCTACTCAGTAGATTAGATCCAATGATTTCTGGTCTTTTCTCTGGTCTTATTGCACAAACATTTTGATGTGATTTCACTTAATGCCGGAGAGGAGAAACTAATGAAGTAGTCAAATAAAAGAGATGATGAGTGGTCTGAGGAGGAGAGGCATGAAGGAAGAAAAGGAGAGAGAAACAGAAGAAAAAAGGTCAAACAAGAAAAGATGGTTAAAAATACTGAATAGATTTTATATAAAGCTATGCCTATATTTAATACTTAAAAACAACAAGAGTGAGATGAAAGAAAACAAACTGAGATGCACTCCAAGGCTATGACATTTGTGTGCCTACAGCCTTACTCCCAGATGGTCCTCTCTGCATGTTTACTACTACCAGTTTGGTACCACTTCACTGTACCCCTTCATTGTACCCCTTGAATAGATGAGATGGCTTTATAGTTAGTTTAGTTTACAATAAATAGTTCAAGTATTTCACAGCTAGAAAACAGATTGGCAGTGAGGATCTGTGGCTGTACATGAATCCATAGATGGATCTTCTTTTTCTTCTTTTCAAAAGATGTGGTCAAGTTTGCATTTGTACTTAAAGTTAAAGTTGTAATCCCATTTTTGTGTTATTTATGACATTTATTTCTGCAATAGCCATTAAATATATTTACAATCTGTACTTCATTTCTATAGGGTAGTTTTCATTGTTAGTGGAGTCCACCATTCCCACCCTGAATTCAACTACTAACTTGTCAGTTAGATCTGGCAAGGTGTAACTATGTGGGAGTGACCAGGTGAGGAGTCTATAAGAGCAGATTGATTGCTCCTCACCAGCCACTGATGACACCACGAACTGACCTGGCTACTAAAGGTAATATCTGCAACCAAACGCACCTTTGACTTGACGTGAAGACAAGAGCAGTCATGGGGAACAAGGGCAGCCCTGAACTCACACTCTCCCTTCTGCTAATGGCTGCTCTTTGTTTGGAGGCATCCATAATAAAAGAGTCAATTTACTTGTCATCTAAGAAGATGGACTGGACAGAGGCCAGACTGTACTGCCAGGAAAAAACAGTTGACTTGGCTATCTTAAAGACAGCGGGAAGCTCGCTGGCTGAGTGGTTGAGGGAAGAGAAGATCAACCAAGTCTGGATCGGTCTCCACAGAGACCCTGAGGATGAGTCAGTCTGGAAGTGGATAAATGTAAAGTGAGTATCAGTTTGAAATTATCTCTATGCTGATTTCAGTATCTTAAAATATAAATGAGGTAAAATGCTAAGCTGCAGATATCATTGGTGTGTTCCAGAACCGGAGAAGGGATCTCAGGAGACGACTTCTCACAGAGCAACAACTGGGCCGATGGATCACAGAACCGTCACTGTGTGTTTGTGTCAGATGAGCATCTAATGTGGTACAGTACTAGTTGTTCAAGTGAAAATTATTTCTACTGCTCAGTAGAAGACGGAGTTCAACATCACGAAATTTCCCTTAGCTGGTACAACGCTTCTCTTTACTGTCAGAATAATAGTAGTGAGCTAGCAACCATTACAGAAATAAACAGATATGGTATTAAGAAATATGGTTGGATTGGACTGTACCGAGACGCTGGTGAGGACTGGAGGTGGATCGGGGACGTGCCATCTGACTACAGAAACTGGGCACCAGGAGAGCCAAACTACGCAGACTGTGCCTCTTTTGACACTCTCACTGAAAAGTGGCAAAGCAATATGTGCTCCGAAAAGCTTCAGCCTCTCTGCAGCGCTGACAACCTGGTGGTGGTGAATATGAACAAGACATGGGAGGATGCCCTGAGCTACTGCCAGCAAATGGAAACGCCGTGTGTCGACTCCTTGGGGTCCTGCAGTAACAGATACAACCTCGTGAGCCTGCAAAATTTGTCTGACTTCAGCTTTGTCAGAGAGAAGATCTACAGACTGGCCACGACCGATGAGGTTTGAGAATGCATGGTGGGGTTTACACATAAGCCAAAGAACAGGGTGTGACAGGTTGCACATTGTAAGCCATTCAGCCAAAAAGTAATGTTCCCTTCTCTCATAGTTTTATAGTTTTTTTAGGCATGCAGAAATAAAACTACAACAGCAAATGGAATTTAAAGTTTACTTTTAAAATTTAAATACTGCTAATTTATTGAAAGACAGGATAAGGATAATATAATTACTTGGTATTTTAATTACTTTGAGTTGTTTTAATGCATCATTTAAATGCAAATTTAATTCATCAAATTATAAATAAAGTTTATTGATGGATTAAGCATTAAACACTGAAGAGTAGCATGCTCCATTGTGTATTTTAAATGTCATGAATCGTTTTACTCTTCTTTCTACTTCACCTTACTGAAAGGCAATTCAAGATCATCAGCTAAATACCAGAGTGTGGACATGTCTTTTCTTGTTAGATCTGTTCAACAAGGATACCATAGAAAATATTGAGCAGTGCAGGTAACCACATTCTCTGCTCACCCTCAAATAACCTTCAGGGAGAGTGAAGGTGGGCGAGTGATCATATAGGTATTTCCTTATCATCAATGGGACAAAAACGAATTTAGTAACTAAAAAAACAATGTTTTGTTTCTCCAGAAAATGACAAGGCAAATTTTTTCAACATTCATTTTTTTTTTTTTTTATATCCATTGTGGCATCCATTGTGAGATGGACATAAATATACACAATAACTTAAACTAAACTTAAATATGACTGAAAAAAGAAAGGGCTATTTGATAACCCAAATAGACAACAGCCTTACCTGGTTTGCTGTCACTGAGTTAAGAATTTAGTTTTTCATCTGATGTCTCATTTAGTGTTAATATTCATATTTTGCTAAGAAAAAAGTAACTTGAAGCGTCAGCAGTTGGGGTCATTCTGCATGGCTTCATTTACACCACAGTTAAGTGAGATAGAAGATCAGTCGTTGTCTTTCAGTGATTTGCTCAGGGATTGAAGATTGAATTGCTTCATCAAACTGCAGCTTCCTGAAAATAAGCAAGCATGATATGAGAGAATGAGAGTGGGAGCAGTCAGATAAAACACTCAAAACTTCCCTTGTGTCTCAGGTTTGGACGGGCCTGCGCTTCCTAGCAGGGAAGTGGTTGTGGGTGGACGGAGAGAGGCTGGTAGACCATGGGATGCTGCCAGACTGCCCGTCCCAGGACAAACACTGCGGGACCCTGTCCAAAAACGACACAAACAACTGGATCATCAGGGACTGCTCAGAAAAAAGAAACTTCATCTGCTACAAACAAAAAGTATTGCTATCAAAGAATGAAAAAAAAGTTAAAGAAAGAAATCTTTAAAGCTTTTCAATGCTCTGTTATTAATGCATGTTTTGTAGTAGTAGTTTAACAGCTTGAGCGCTCTCTACTATAGGGCACTATATTCTATATTAATGATGTTTTGTTGTGATTATAGTCATTAATAGATTGAAAACAGATTAGATACTCAGAAATGTATATTTCTTGGTTGACGGAGTGAGAAATAATATTTCCATGCAGAAGAGTGATGATGTAATCTGATTATCTTTGACCTAATGTTTTGTGGTAAAAGAAAAAAAAAGTTTTTCTTTTGTTCTTTGTGACATTTCTTTCATTCATTATTGTGTTTGTGTAGTCTTTACTGTAGAAATTAAAATGGACAAAACATATCATAGATTGTCAGTTTAACCAGCTTTTCATTTAAACTGTAATTATTGAAATCATTACTTGCTCCAGCTGGATTATTTCAGTGCTGTGTGCTCGCTGATCAGCTGCTGGGTGTCATTCTGTTGTTGAACATTAAACATTATTTAAAGTTTCAGATACAATTGTAAATGTTGGAATATTATAGAAGGTATGCTAATAACAAGTAATAAAGACATTTAGCAAAATTGTTTCATGTGTTAATAGGATTATAAGGGGCTGTCTGGGTTTTTGCAACAGTGTTTGTCTCACAGTGTCCTTCCTTTATGGTTGTTAGTTATAAAGATTATCGTCAGACATTTGAGACATTTCAGTTAAAGAACCAAAAGTAATTGCAAAAGTATGAGAAAATCCAGACATTTACAATGAAATCTTCTGTAACAAACTTCCTGTTTCCAAGCCAATCATTTTCATTACTTAGATATTTAATATTATATTATATTATATATTTTGTATTTTCTATATAATAAAAAAAAATGCAATACAGGCTGATTGTATGGTAATGGTAACCAGTATGTATAATGCTTATAACTCACCCACATTTTATCCTACCACTAGTATTATATTACATTAAATGAAGCCCATTAAACCATTATTTGACAGCAGAGAAAATCATCTTGTGGAACACATTGTTAAGTTCCTACCGGTGGCATGTCAGAAGAATGGAAAGTAAAATAGGACACTGTGCAAATCAGTATATAAGAAATCATTTTTATAATTATCTACAGGTATTAACAGATCAAAAGATCAAAGGGAGATGTAGGAACAGGAGTCTTTATTCCTCAATTTCAAATACATATAGGAATCAGTTTATACAGCTATATATATGCTATATATAATATGAGGCACATAATGGACATTCAATTTGGGGAAGGGGGAGGTAAAGAACAAATCAAAAAGGAAATATCTGACATTTGGCCAAAAAGGTGAGATGGACACTGCCTGGGTAGAACATACAATAAAATACAAAAAACAGTAAGAGTGTTTTACACTGTTTTTACAGTGTTGTACACTGTTTTAAATTATTTTCATTGGGTAAGGTAAATTCACAAGTATGTGTGCACTTTAATATAAGCAAAACTGTTGAACATGTAATTACACTGTATTAGATATAATGAATGGAGGGGACGATTACAACTAAAGGGATATTGAGGACAAATGGAGAGAACGAGTGGGAATTTGTCTATTTATTTATTGTGTTATTATTATAAATAATATGTACCAATAAAATGCATACACCGGTTCGGCAGGTGGCGGTATGCAGCTGTACAATGAGATTACATTCCGCCAAAAACAAAGAAAGAAGAAGAAGATGTCGGAAGCATTTCGAGGTGAAGCCAAGCTCACTTCCGTTCCTCATTGAACGAGAGCACGAAGCTTTCTGAGCTCTTCAAACAAACACGGTAAGTACTGACACCAAGGGCTGCTTTAAAGCTGCTGCCATATGTTTGAAATCCCGACATATTTAAAGTGAGCTTTGTAGTTAAACTCGGCAAAAAGAAATGATCCGTAAGTCTCGTTAGCTTGATGCAGGAACGTGTCTAACACCGGGGACGGGATTGTAGCTTAGCTAGCAGCTAATGTACACATTATTAACTAATGACATTAACAGGAACATAAGTTACACAGCGTTATAGATCCGCACATTGGTTCAAAAAGACACCATAACATGTCAGTAGCGCTCGGTGATGAATTGTTGTCGCATGATTAGTTAGCTCTGTGTGTGTCGGTATTGTAACATCATCCAAACCTGTTAATGACTGTCTAATAAAGTACCGTTGTTTTTGTACATTCAAGAATATAGTGTCAATTAGCCACAGAAAAATCCACCGGCATCAGTTCAGATAATAAATGAATCATTGAAGCCGGTGAGCGAGCTGAATGCTACATTATCTGGTTTTACTGTAAGTGCCAGGACTTTATGCTTTCTCTGTTTTCTATTATTGTAGATTGAATACGATCTCTTTAGTTTAGTGGCTTTGTTGTGTCAATGGCCAGTTTAATCATTTCTCTTTCTCTCCAGGGAGCTGAATTCTGTGACCAGACATCATGACACTGTTTCACTTCGGGAACTGCTTTGCCCTGGCCTATTTCCCTTACTTTATAACATACAAGTGCAGTGGCCTGTAAGTGTGTGTTTATATCAGGGATCTGCAACATGGGTGGAAAGTGATGCCTGATAATATACTGTATGATATCCTCAGATCTGCCGTGGCCAGTGAAGTGTAGTTTGAGTAAAGGGTTGAAAGTTAAATACTGTGTTGAACCATGTTAAAAAATTACTGTCAAAACAGTTTTACACCATTGTTACATGGTGTCTTGTGTATTTGTACGTTGTAGCAACATATGCTTGGACTAAGAAGTGTTAATAATCTTCTTAGTAATGTCAGAGGTTTGGGAGGGGGTCCACATAATCTTCTTAGAGCTGTGTGTGTGCTCTTGAATTTGGTATTACTTTTGCTTACCAATGTAACTTTGGTTTCTGTCACTATTATTGCACTGAAGTCTTAAACAATTGCATCCCAAATTACCAGTTTCTGCCTGGACTGGCTTGTCTGATTGTTGTAAAAAATAATAATAAAAAATAACTTTTTGTTTGTGTGTCCAATATTTAGTTCAGAGTACAATGCCTTCTGGAGATGTGTCCAGGCTGGAGCAACCTACCTGTTTGTCCAGCTCTGTAAGGTGAGTGAGCTTTCTCGTGATTAAACCATCTTCCATCATTTTGAGGGTTGAGGTGCCTGGATTAAAATGAATAAACACAGAGCACAATATAGGATGTCACTAGCTTTCTTGTGTTTCAGAGCGTGTAAACAGGGTTTATAAGGGTCTTCTTATGTTTCAGATGCTGTTCCTAGCTACATTTTTCCCCACATGGGAAGGAGGAGCTGGAGTTTATGACTTTGTTGGGGTGAGTGTTGAAACAACATCAGAAAGGAAGATTTATGTCACTCTTTGTCAAATTTTGTTTACTATTACAAATGCAAAATGCTAATAATGTGTGTGTTTGTTTTCCAGGAATTTATGAAGGCAACAGTGGACCTGGCGGACCTGTTGGGCCTTCATCTCGTGATGTCTAGGAATGCTGGCAAAGGAGAGTACAAGATCATGGTGGCTGCGATGGGCTGGGCAACAGCTGAACTTGTCATGTCCAGGTAAGCAGTAACACTGCAGAAGAAACATTAACTTTACCTTGACAAACGACTGTATGTGTGTAAACGCACTGTTGTGGCTCTCCAGGTGTCTTCCTCTGTGGGTGGGAGCCAGAGGGATTGAGTTTGACTGGAAATACATCCAGATGAGCTTTGACTCTAACATTAGCTTGGTGAGTAGCTGTCCACTGCTTCTAACGGTCTGTCCTCGACTCTTCCTGTCATTCTGTATTTTCTGATGCGCTGTCACGTTTTGGTCTACAGAAGGGATTACAATCAAAGACGATGGGAAATCTCATTTAAATCCAGTAATTATTTCTTTTTTAAATTATAGGTCCATTATATTGCCATGGCAGCAGTGGTGTGGATGTTCACACGGTATGACCTTCCTAAGAGCTTCAGGCTTCCTGTTACTGTGCTGCTGGCTCTCTGTGTCTACAAGGCCTTTTTAATGGAGTAAGTCTGACATGCTTTTACACACACACACATATGCTCACCTCAAACATTTACACACCTTCAGACCTACTACATACAGTATACAGAAGGATGGAATACAATAGCATCTGTATCTTCAGGGATGTGACATTGCTGTTATTGCTGAAAAGTAAACAGTTGTAGCTCAAATGGAACAGGTAAGATTTATTAAGATTTAATTTAACACTTAATTGAATTGCAGGAGTAGAAACAAAGACAGTACAACATGTTAATTAATGAGCTTTAGAAGTGTTGTAAGGCAGCTTTGGTTGTGTTTGAACAGAGCCGGGCTAGCGGTTTCCCCCTGTGTCCAGTCTTTATGCTAAACTTCACTAACCACATCCTAGCTCTAGCTCTAGGGTGGTATTAATCTTCTTATCTAACTTCTGACAAGAGAGTGAGCAAGTCCGGGGTCTCACGCCTCCTGGAAAACCTGGAAATTTAGACTTTTGCTGGCGTGTCATCCCCCCTCTCTCTGCCCCCCTTTCCCTGTCTGTCTTCAGGCTGTCAGTATCATAAAGCAATAAAAGGCCAAAATATACTTTTTAAAAAAAGGTCCACCACTCCACTTACTCATGCATTTGTAAGCTTAGAGTTTTTAAAATTCTTCCAGGTAAATTAAACCAAAACAACAAGCGGGATGTATTTGGTGGGTATCATTTTTGTTTAATAATGCCAACACTGACAACAAAAACTAAACCCTCAAAATAAATAAAAAATACCTGCGGTCTTCTCTTATTCTTCATGCACAACATCAACCACCCTTTTTAGAGTCTTCATGGGTTAATGAGTGATGTGTGTGTTAATCAAGCTAATGAATAGAAAAAAAAAAAAAAAACAGAGAGCTTAGTAAAAGAGATTTAAAGAATATATGTGATTTACCATTCACTCAATGTGTAACTTCCTTTGGATTGCCTTGGCAAATATAAGTTCCCATGGCAACATAAAAGTACCTCATGCTCATTGGTTGTTTGCTTTCATTTGCACCATCTTGTGCGGTTTACTTTATCACAGGCCGTAAGTTACAGTTAAATCAAGTACTCATTTCATGCTCAAAAAAAATTATCATTTTATATTAAAAATAGTCTTCTCAACTATCAACCTATTAAAGGAAGCATGTACGGGAGTTTGATCTTTTCGTTGCACATACATGTATTTATCAACTGCCAACAGAATTTTGACATTTAAGGAGGCCAGTTTGTTTTTTTGCAAGCATATATATATATATATATATATATATATATATATATATACAGTCCTTACATAATTTCTACTGAGCCCAGTTATTATACGTAGAGGTGTAAACTGGTAAGGCTTCTGGATACGGCTCTGCTCGCAGCTCCAAAAGATCGCTGCTGATCCACTGATCATGAACCGGTTTGGGAGCATTTTCCCATTCTGCCTTCAGTAAATCGGGACCTTTTTCATGACTGGAAACTAGGTC
>NW_023339807.1:7791757-7799924 GCF_004916995.1 Morone saxatilis
TGTGTGTAACCTGTTTTGTGTGCTGAGCAATCTTACAACGGCAGTGAAGAGGCACTAGGTGAGGCTTCTTATGCTACTCTGCAGATGCAGAGTAAGTGACAGTGAGCTAGCATCTTACAGTCCGTGGTTACAATTAAGAGATGCTGTGCTGTTCATGAGTTTGTTGTTGTGTTGTTAAAGTTACTTTATTTCTTTAATTAAAAACGCCGAGGGTTTTTATGAGTCTGGACTCTGCTGAGAGGACGAAGAAGACAAGTTTTGGTGTGAGTGCTGAACAAGCGCATAAACTGAAGCCTTGTATGGACTGTACGCTAACTAGCATTAGCTTCGTGTGGACTGTTGCTAGCGGACGAGCAACAATGTCGACATTTGCATCATCCTCCATTAATTGTTCAATTTGCTTTACCATGCTTGTTAGCTGGGATATCTTGTACCTGCGTGCCTGGATTTGTTTTGCCTTTTGCTCTTCCACAGCCTCTTTTTTTACTGTCTTGTTCATCCATCACAATGTGTTCCACTTCGTTGTTCAGCCAAACAACGTCCTTTAATCTATATGTCACACACCTGTTGTACTGTCCAAGTGCCCTGGCAATCCGTGTCCAAGCAAGAAAAGCTACAATTTACAGTGTTATGTCACCACGAAGTTCCGAAAACCATCGTGATGTCCATGATATTCCGTAATCCACTTGCATTCAGGCAGTTCCACGATCCATTAATCCGTGCAGAGCAAGTTTTTTGACTAATATTGGTTTCATTAGATGGATGCAGGACCGAAATAAGTTTGAAAACATTCCAATCAATTGCAAATGAAATTTACATATTTTCAATTATTACCACACATTTTAAATCTAAAGAATCATTCAATTCACCTTTTGCATTACTGTAAATATTTTAATTACTTAATAATCAATGAACTGTGTAATTTAACCACTTAAACATCAACAAATGCTTTTAGGCTCCTACAATATATTACACCTGCTCTATATACATATCTTTAATACACTGTGGTAATTTATAAGAGACAGGGGCTTAATATCTGCACAATCTAGTCTCTTTCAACCTTTTTGGTGTCAACAATAATATATTGCAATAAGTTATTGTTACTCAAATAAATTGTTAAAATGGATTACACTACAACATTTTAAGTAAGAGAAATTCAGTTTTTTAACTTCTTGATAAAGCAGCTTTTACTAGTAATTTTAAGTGACACTAAATTAGTTTTGTAAGTTACAGAAACATGCTGATTAAGTATTTTTTATTATGTATTTTGTTTTCACAGTGCAAATAGAAATTACAAAATTAAGTCAGTTTCACTTAAATTTACTAAAGCTACTTTTTTTTAACTTAAAACATTGAGTTCAATTTACTTAAACATTTTTGATTAATCAGTTTCAATTAACTTATCTAGTTTACAGTGTGTACAATTTACTGACTGCAAAAATTCCCTACTGATTTTATTTTTTTGTATTCACAAAATACCAACAGCTGCTGATAAAGACTTTATGCAGTCAACTGTGTTAACATAGATCAGTTTAATGATTTGGACTGCAGCTCCTGAAGGAGCTCCTGAAAGGTGATTAATTCAAATTTATCAGTGTGCATCAAGTTATTAGCTTGTTAATCGATCTTTGTTTGTGGCAATGAAAATCTGCTGACAGAAAGATAAGTAAATATATATTGTCCTTGCGCAAGATAATAACCTGTACCAAGTTCTGTACCTTTTTACCACAAATGTTAGAAATATCATCTTTAGAGACTTGTGGCTTTGAAGTATTTTTAAAATGTAATCTTGTTTCTAACTGTCTGTCTGCATTTATTATTTCTATAAGAAAGAAACGTTACAGAGGGAAGTTATTTGATTTTAATTGAAGCTGTTGTTTGATCTGCACTTTCACATTAAAGTGTTGTTTACATTAATGTTAAAAACTGATAATGTGTTTGTTAGATTTAGGTGAACGATCAAGCATTGACAGTCAATAATACAGGGGGCTGGCCCCATAAATGCCTGGGCTCCCCATGTGAAAATCACACACATCACAAAGCTCCATGAAAGAATCCACTTTAGAAATAAAAATCTACTGACCTTTCCACTTTTTCACTTTGCACTTGAACTTGACCCAAGTTGACCTGCAAAACCTGAATGCTGAAAGCTGGAAAGCTGAAGCCTGGAAGCATCTGGAAAACAGAGCTTGTTGAAGAACCGAACCAGTGGAGCACTGAGAGGAGAAGAAGAAAAACAAACTGTAACAGACCAACAATATAATATAATATAATACAATATATAATATAGTGTAATACAATATCTAATATATATAATATAATGTAATTTGATATAATATATAATATAGGTATAATGCTATCCAATCGTGGTGGTTGAGGTGGTGGTGTTAAAAATATATAATTAAATGATGTATGTCTCTTATTGTGTGTGCACTCTGATGTTTGTTCCACAAGTACAGGTGTGTGCAGATAATGGAAACAGTGTCTTGTGATTTAACAGCTGCCCCATCAAATGGTATTAGTATTTTTTGGGGGCTTTTATTGCCTTTATCTATGATACTGACAGCTGAAGACAGACAGGAAAGGGGGGCAGAGAGAGGGGATGACACGCAGCAAAGGGCCACAGGGCGGATTCGAACCCCGGGCCGCTGCAGCAAGGACTCAGCCTCGGTACATGGGTCACCAGTTATACCCACTGAGCTAACCGGGCGCTGAAGTGGTGGACTTTTTAAAAAATCTCTGACAATTTTAGTTTCATGGTATTTGGGTGACCGAATATCTGAAATCTCTTGAATAAACTCACTGTGTGTGTTTATGCATTGTTTAGTTTGGTTGTTTATCATTGTAACTTACATTGTGTTTCTCTCTGTTGTGTCTTCAGGTTGTTTGTCCATGTCTTCCTGTTGGGCAGTTGGACAGTGCTGTTGGTGAAAGCTGTGCTGACCGGTGCCATCTCTCTCTGCTCGCTGTTCCTCTTTGTCACTCTGGTCCACAGCAACTAAGTAAAACTCAGCACCTTAGGATAAGCCTTCAACAACAACAACAACAACGTCTTTCTGGTCCTGATTGGACCGGGGTTGTCATAAATCAGAAGCTGAGTCCTGATAGCATTTCAGTCTTACTATCACAACCCAACCCAACAGACTACTGAAAAATGTTTGATATTGGCTAGTTGGACTGGTCTGACGTACAAAACAGGCTAACGTACAGGCTAACGTACAAGCTAACCAGTTCTTCCAGTTCACCAGTTGAACCGGCAGGAAGAGTTGTGACATCGGGAGGCTTCTGTATATGATTGGCGTACCTAAGCTGTGTTGTGGGTTTGTTAAAGCGTGGATTTTGTATCAGAGCAACTACAAATGAACTGAGACTTTATAAATAACATCATTCTTTTCTATGTGTTTTTCAATGAGCCAGCGTAACTGCGTAGATTAAATAATAGAGTGAATTTATAATAAATGAATGACAGTGATAGTTCCCTGATGGTTCATTGTGTTGCCTCAAATTTATCAATTTATTTATATACAAGTAAATATTACAAGTAGTTAAAACATAACTGTAGCAAGATTTGTCTAATTATTGAGGAAACTGTATTGAAAACTTAAAGTTAAACTCAAAAGACTGAATGTGGCCCGCAGTATGAACACACTGAAGTCCACTCAGCATTATGACCATATTATGTTGAACTGTAAGCATCTGTGATTTTTACATTAAAGTGTCTTTGTCTTATCTTGCTCTGAGTTGTGATTGATCAGACCATGTTAGTGTTCAGTGATTGACACGAATGAACATGTCATGTTTAAGATAATTTGTTTAAAACCTTCTCTTGAAATGTTACAGGCTCAAACCAGATTCATGATTTCTTTCCAGAGTTGGTGAACTTTGTATTCATGTATTCAGATTGGTACAGGGGGCGATCTGACCAGTTACTTCTAAAAGCAAGATGGTAAATTCCTCACTAGCCCTCTTGTTGTCTTTGGGGTCAATTTCAAGTATAATGTTTAACTTCTAAATGTTTTTTTTGTTTCATATTTAACAGCTTTTTCTTATTTAATGTTCTTTGAGGTCAGTTTGACCTCAGGCTGTTGTAGATGTATAAAATGAATAAGAAATATGAACATTTTGCATACATTTGTGCAGGTTGCTTTGGCTGATATTGGGGTTATTATCAAAAAACATTGTATGCTTTGGGGCAACATAACCATTGTAGTACTGTCGAGAACCCCTGAACTTTTTTTCCCATGTCGCAGAGGAGGGAGAAAATATAATCCACACAACATAGTAAAGCTTACACAGTGACATAATGGAGAACGTGTCTGAGACTGAGGTTGAGGAGGAACCTGGTTATGAGACATCTTCCTCTTCTGATGAGAATGAGACCATTGGTGTTGACCCTAGTTAGGTTTTAGTTCAGGTAGTCAACGAGATGGAGAATAAATTTGGGTAACTATTTTAGTTACAATCACTTTCTGGAGGTTTATTTTGTTGGTGTGAATAAAAGAACAGGAGGGCTAGAGAGCCTGTCAGTCGAGGGGAGGAAGCTCCTGATTTGTTATCTCAATGGCTTTCTGCGTCCTAAAAGGAAAATGTTTAGTTTACAAAATAATTGTTCCAAAGTCACAAGATTGTGTGTCCAGTTAAGTCCATTTCATTAAGGTTATTATTTTGTGGTCATAAGAAAAAAAAAAATATGTTGAGATCTAAAATCATTATTACCAACTGTTTCTTGTAATATTGAACAGTTAAATGAAGAGTCCCTTAAATCCACTGGAACACTGTCTCCTATGGGTCTCTTATTTTATTCATTATAAGGAACCTTTCAGCAGCTTAGTTTATTTCTTGTTTCTTTAGTTCTCACTGTGTTCTCACACTTATACGATTACACTCGACAAAGAAACATCGGGAGAGTGCTCCCTCCTTCCCTCTCTCGGGAGGGAGTGAAAACACTTAATAGGAGGGTTGAAGATAAGGGAGACAAATAGATGAATGGTCTGGAGAGACTTTGGTTTTAAAAATACAAACAGACAAAAGTAAAAATCCTGTGAGCAGTGTGTGTGGGGAACAGGAGATTAATGAAATAAAAGGCAAAGTGAACAGAGTGAGAAGTGAAGTCTATATCCAAACAGCCATTCATGTTATAAACCTTTGTTTTTTGTGATGATGAGAATGAGAAAACCATTTGCCTCTTGCATGAAGGCAAAAAACCTGAAATTATATTTAAAGGTCCAGTGTGTTACATTTAGGAGGCCATATTGTTACCTTAGAAAAAAGCGTTTATATTGTGAGACGCTGCGGCTCGTCTTCTATAGAGTGCCATGTTGAACCACCATGTTCCTACAGCAGCTCAGGAGGGACAGTGAAGCGAGGAACGATTTTCAACTGGACATTTTAGTTTGGTTTCTCATTCTACAAAACGTCTGTTGTTACAATTATAAGATTAGGATAAATTCTCAACAGATGGGAATGCTGCAAAAATCTTTATTTCTGAAAGAATCTAAATTCAGTCTGAGTCATGTGTAGTGAATTAAACAACTCAAATTCCACAGGTATTGCACCAAACAGGACCACTTTTATAAACGTTGTCTGTCGTCTGGGCAATTTTACACATTCACCATCACACCGGTCAAAATGTGAAATTTTCCTTTATCAGACGAGGACAAAAACGCCATCAAGGAACCAGACATTAAGTGATACCCTCACACTGTCACACAGGATCATCAAAAGGTTAAAGGTTAAAATAAATGAGATTCGTATGTGCTGGGTGTCTGCTCTGTTGGATTATTCTACCATCTCCACACACAACACTCCTCTGTTATTACACCTCATGTTTCTCCCTGTCACATTAGTTTAGCTCACACTGGTTGCATTTTCTGCTTCTTTCTTCCTCCTCTCTCAGCTCAGGGCCTCAGTCCAACAAGGTTCTCATTATTGAACTGCCACAATGGGCTTTGCTGTTACCCAATACACATACACACTGCATACTGTTTGTGCAGTAGCTATTTGTGTGTGGTTGCTTGTTAGAGAGAGAAGGCTGCAGTGAGTGAGCCTGAACTTTTGACATCCAATGGAAATTAGAGAGGTGTGACTCTAGGATCGGGTAGCAACCCCACACTTTTTTTTTTGTATAGGATTGACTCAAATCCCTGCCAGCTAGAGCTGCAAAAGGGGCTGTATAACAGGAGAAACTGCCAGAACAACCTCAGAGAGAGAGAGGGAAGGAGCAACGTGTAGGCTACCAGACTAACCCCGTGCAGAGCTTTGCAACTCTGAGCCAAGCACAATTGCCATGTCCTCCGTCGAGTACATTCATTACCGTGGCATTGACGTGCCCACTGAGGCTCATACCATGGAGAGCTTGGAGTACGCCCAAAATTTCTCTGTGGAAGACACCGATGTGTTTTCTGTGACTTACCCCAAGTCAGGTACAGTGTATTAATTCTCATTTCAGTTACTTCTCTCCTTTCAGCTGTCCCACTAATTCTTAGGGGATGTAGCATGATTTATGTGTATTTGTCCATATTGTCTCCAGATAGAGGCAGCATACATGTGAATACACGAAAATTCACCATGGTACATCATCAAAGTCTGTGTAGATTAAAAAAATAAATAAATAGATAACATGAGTGGCCATGTACTGGTGATGCACCAGATGTACGGACTCTCAATCCGGTGCTTAGAGCACCAAAAACATGCAGGTACAGCAGGGGTGAGCAGCATCAGAAGTATGTACGTAAACTTTATTTATAAAGCCAAAACCAAAGTTAGAAGGTGCTGTACCAGTGCCAACATGTTAAAACTGTAAGTTATAATATAAATAAAACAATAAAAATGTACACAGAGAGCAAACAGAGAACTACATAGAACACAGAAACACATTACAGACAAAGTGCCTCTGAAATGGGGGACTTTCTAGCAACTTCTCAAAACTACCGACTGACTGTGTTTTCTATAACTAGGAGAAGACAGTTGCAGAGAGTGGGAGCCTAACTGCTCGCCGCGGTCACATCTGGTTTTAAGCATAGATTTCAGGACAGCCAGGCGGCCTTGGTCCAAGATCTCACCGAGGGCAGGGACACAAAAATTCAGAAAGATAAACTGTGTAGTGCTTGACAGGTGATTAAAATAATTTTAAAATCAAGTCTGAATTCAATGGGTATTCAGTGTAGACTGGCCTACACTGGTGTAATGTATACAATGTGTGTAAGTTAAAGGTCTAGCAACCCCCTTTTGGACCAACTGGAGCCAAAACGCAGCAGAGCAACTTAGGTTGATGAACAGTGAATTACAATAATCAAGACTGGAGGAAACAAAAGGACAGGACTGGACCATTCATGCGCCAGTCAGAGTTCATATGTTGGTCAAACTAACTCTGACTTAACATGTGCTGCTTAAAGGACCAGAAATGCTCTCAGGGTCTATAACTTTTGTCCAGTCCTTGATAGCTGATAGTCAGTATGGCAGGGTAGATAGAAAGAACAAGTATAGCTGTGTTTTGTCAGCATCACTGCGATAAGAAATTCACTTAAATTGACAAATTAAGAAGGGAGGGGGACGACTAATAGGAGGTAAACCAGTCAAGAGCAGTCACTGTCATACCCAACCACTGCTGACATTCAGTCAAATATAATTAAAACCCTGAGCAGGGCAGGTTCAGTACTGTGCCTCAAACAAAAAACAGACTGGGATTTCAGTTGTTTACAAAGTTTCCAAGACCTTAGAATTAAAAGTAAGTTTGGCTATAAGTCTATATTTACTGCAAGAGTGGCTGAATAATTGCATGATCAGGAGACTCCTGATCTCTGTGTCTTCTTATTCACTGTGTGCATTTTACATGGACTGACTGCATGGATATTTCAGCTCATTTCAATAGTTCTTATGTATTCATTTTAATTGTTTTGTTAATACAAATAGTAAAAGAGACACCGGGTCCACCATTGCATCATTAAATTAAATGGACACACATTAAGACATTAGTGTCAGGTGTATATAACCTACCGTGGAAACAGGTGCTGCTAACATCTGTGGACAGTGGATAGAAGGACAGATGATGGATCAAACTAAATGAGCTAACAGGTTTTCTGCTTGTAGTTCATAATCTCTAAAAAACAACATGCAGTGTGTGTTTGTGTTTGTGTGTCCAATGCGGTAAGTACGGTGGCCCTGAGGT
>NW_023339807.1:7799949-7832727 GCF_004916995.1 Morone saxatilis
TTCCAGTTCTTCTGAAACATATGTGAGGGTCGCCCCATTTTTCATCCAGAAAAATAGAGTTATGAAAGTCATCACCCAAATTTATTGCTTCATGAATGAAATGAAATCTTTAAAAATTCTAACAGAAATGAAGGCACAAAGATAAAATATATAAAGATACAACTTAAAAGAAATTCCACTGAAATATAGTTAAAATTGATTGAATCCCCTTATGAAACACAAAATTAATTTAATTCTAAATTTATTATATATATTTATTTTGAACTATTAATTATTGAGATGTTAATTATTAATATTATTTCAATTGCCCCGAATTTATTAGTAATTAGAAGCACTAAAATAGATAAAGAATGTTCTATATTGTGAGGATTAGGCATTGAACTAATGTTGGATAATGATTCACCTGGCATCTCTTTACACTTTGCGAATAAGTGTATTACTATAAATAAAAGACACGAATTGTTTATTTTTAAAGATTAATAAAGAATTATATAAAATAAACAAAAAAAAACTGAAACTCCCGCTGGCTCTGGCGCTTGATATGTTCATTAACTGGTTGTATCAGTAAAGATATATAGAAAAATTTATTAAAAAAAAAAAAAAAAAAAAAGTCTGGCGGTGTTGTCTTTCCGGTTCAAAAGGACGGACCAGTCTTTTGTCCAATCAGCGACGATTCATAGTCGCCCGATTGAGACCATACCTTTTTCCGTTTTGAAGGCATGCCTTATGTTTCTGTTTTATTTTTTTATTCTTATGATGTTTCCTTCTTTTTGCCATTGGTCTTATTCCTTTTTTGTAGTTGTGTTTTCTCTTTTGTCGTTGTTATTTCTATTAGTTAGTTGTTTTTTTTTTGCTGTTGTGTTTCTTATTTGGTTGTTTTATCTTTTTTGTGTTGTGTTTCTCTTTTTTGCCGTTGTGTTTCTCTTTTGTGTTGCGTTTTCTTTTGCCTTGTGGTTTCTCTTTTGTGGTTTTCTCTTTTGCCGTTGTGTTATGCTCCAATTCGTCTCTTTAGTTGCCTGTTGTGTCTTTCACTGCATTTATGCCGTTGTACGTTGATTTGCCCGTTGTGTTTTCTGCTTTTTCTCTTTTGTTGTTGTGTTTTCTGATTTGCTGTTGTCATTTGCACCTCAGGGCCACCGTAGGTAAGAGATCAGTGTGTGAGCATGGTATTACCAGGCACCGAGCAGGAGGAAGTACTGTGCTACCTTCAGGTCCCTTTTGGAAAGTTGGTGGTTGTTGTTGTAAAATTGAAGTGTTATATTTAAAGTGGTTATTGTGCATTTATCGGTTCGTTTGGCTCGGATATAATAATAATTGGCTATTTACTGAAGAGATGCGAAACTTTAAAGCATTTGTGTTTCAATAGCAAACTACTAGAAGTAATTGTAATATCATACAAAATCACCAGAATAATGCAAATCAATAACAAGAAAATAATAATAACAATAATAATAATATATATATATATATATATATATGTGTGTGTGTGTGATTATTTTACAAGCTCTGAATTGGGGCACATGAAGTATATATCTGTTTTGTGCGCATATTATGTTATGAGCTACACTTTCCCCACATGACTTGAACGCAGCAGTAGAGACACCCTAGCCGTGTTTACAGATGCTTAAAAATCCTCGCAACATAATGTCTGGTGAAGAGATGTACCTGCACTATCATGGCCTTCTGCTTCCCAAAGAGACTCACTCCTTAGAGAGCTTGAAGTTTGTGCAGGAATTCACGTTTGAAGACGAAGACGTCGTGACTGTCACATATCCGAAGTCAGGTCAGTGTTTGCAGCTGGTGTTTGCTTTACTATAAAAACTAATAGGGATGTTACTTTTGGCCTCATTTGGGTCCTGGTGCCCTTTCTGTCAGCACACGGCACCTTCTTCCAGCCTATATTATGTTTTATATACTTTGCCTCGCAGTTGTTGAGACTCCAAACAGTGAGGGGCGGGGGCAGCTGTCAATGGGGCAAAAGTGAACTGGGGCTCCAGCTGAATGCCCACAGAAAGTCCTGATGTATTTATTGTGAAAAAGTTCCAAAACCAGGTTCAAAAATGTTTGTTATATGACTGAGATTTACTCTACTACACCTCAGTTATACTCACTCTCTTCATTATTAACTCCTTAAAGGTCCACTGTGGAACATTTAGGATCTATTGGCAGATATTGAATATTCATAGGTATGTTTTCATTTGTGTATAAACACCTGAAAATTAGAATGATTATGTTTTTTACCTTTTAAAATGAGCCATTTTACCTACAGATGCTCTAGTATGTAGCACAGAGAGAGGAGGCTCCTTTATCACATATTGTGAAGATCAGGAAGTAGATTAAAATGTCCAGAGCAAAATATGGCATCACCAGGAAATGGAAATGTTTCCTGGCACCCTGCGGCTGAGTTACCTAAGGGTGGCATGGTTGACAACAGCTAACATGACAGTTATCGTCAGTTAGCTACTTTAAGTATGTCCATCAGGAAACTCCATATAAATCACCTTGTACCCGGCAACCACTCATCAAACTGGCCTCCGTCTGCCTGATGGTATTTGGTGTTTTATTGTATTTGGGACATTAGAGGGAAAAGCCACTAAATATTTTCTCTATAAAATATATAATTTTCTTATATATATAGTTTTATTTTTGATTTTAATATAAGAACACATTGAGCTTTATATTGTTAAATTGGAGCACAATATAACGGGGGGATGTGATCCAAAAGGGTTAAAAAGGCATTTAATTTCGACATTAAACTCCAACCAACAAATCTAAACCCCAAAGATATTCAATATTATACAAACTTAAAGACTAACTTAACCTGTTACACACCCAACAGGGATGTCACGCTGCCCTCAAGTGTAAATGTACATCACTGCAACAAGTTGAACCATTAGAGGTCAGCAAGTAACTCTTTAATCCTCTTCGTGCCCTGTGGGACATGAGGCCACTATCAGCTGCCAGAATCGTTTTCTATCCTTGGCAACATGTTGAGCCTCTGCCCACGTTAATAGCAAAAAAAAGCATGGAAAAGTGGAGTATAAGTGTCAACTTTAATCAACCCCACTGCAGCAAGTACACACATGGGAAGGTTTTCCACATGAAACTGACTGTTACACGCCCACAGCATGGCAGCTGCCTCAGAAACTATTACACTAAACGCTCAGTAGAGACTGAGGACTTTCTTCTGGCTTTTGTTGCCAAACAGGGTGGAAAAAAGTTTAGATATAAAAAAAAGAGCATTGTTTCAGGTAAGGTGTGTCCGACCATTGTCTGGCATTGCTTATAGACTAACACTGCATCAACTCCTCAGACCCTTCTGTCATTTTCCCGCATGTGAATGGTAGTGATGGTGAATGAGAGATCTCACTACACTTTTAAATTAAATTAAGCTCAGCCATGTGATTTTCTTTAACCCCAATTAGTCTTCCTTGCATGTTAAACACATTGGTGACCCACTCTGACATTATTTCCAAATGGCTTAAGGATATTTTTTTAATAAATATGTGTAGATATTTCAGCAGAAACATCCATATTTTACAATCAGGTCAGAAAGACAGAAAAACAAAAAACGTTGCAGACTGAGAACTGTTTCCATTGTCGGGGGAACATTTCATATTGTTGTGTGGCCCATGAGACATGAGGTCTGCTTGAAATGGAATGTGCTCTTTTGTTCATTCACTGATATCTCCTCCTTATTCCTATTCAGGACCATGGGAACCGAGGCTGTCCCAGCATACAATCGGTTGAAAACTAAGGAGCCTCAATGTTACCCGTTTCAGTTTTTGGACAGTTATGACAACAGTCCCTCTTAGATTTTTATCAGAGCATCAGACTTTATGTCTTTGGGAGCCACTTTTTGTGTCCATTGGCTCATAGAATGTTTTTATTGCTTCTAAATCAAATCCAAGGTTCACAATATTTTAGAAATTACTTGTAAACGCTATTGCAGACAGTATTTTCCCTTTAGACTGTGGGGGAACTGCTTTGTGAAGGCGTCAATATCTCATTGCTCAGCTCATATGTTTCATTTAACCCCATAACTTACCTGACATTATCATATTTTAAGTTTTCTTCAGTATCAACATAATGCAGAGATAGTTCTCTGTACATTATTACAAACTAATAGCTAATTCCACATTCCACACATTTTTAATTGTGCTAGTTTGCCAAAATGTAAACAAATGTGGGCAAAAAAAACCCAAGATTCAAGTTTTTGTCTGATTGGGAACTCACAGTCAGACTCTGAAGATGCCTGATTTTAAACATATAATGTTTCATTCGTTACTTGCAGCAGTCTCATTTGTTACTTCTTGTCCGCAGGTACAGCCTGGATGCAGGAGATCCTCCCACTGTTGCTTAATGATGGGGATCTGACTCCGATCCAAACAATCCCTAACTGGGACAGGGCTCCCTGGCTGGAGGAGAAAAGATTAGCAGTGGTTGTGGATCAGTTGAAGTCTCCACGGGCGCTGGTTACACATTTTCCCTACCGCCTCATGCCTCGCTCCTTTCATGCCTCCAAAGCTAAGGTAAATGGGTGGCGGCTTTGTGAGATATTCCTGTTTGAACCTGTCTAATGTGCAAGTATGTCATCAGCAAGAATCTCCCTCAACCTCTGGGTCCATATCTTGTGGAACATCGTGGAGCTTCTTGTTGTTTTTTATTCCTTACTTAATTTCCTTACTGTTTCTGTGACAACAGAATAGCATTTTATATTCATACTGTCTTTGTTCAAGCATGGTGTCATCTCATAATTCATATTTAATAGACATTTCAACTTGTATATTATTCATTTAGTCTCTTGTGTCTCTGCCATAGGTCATCTACGTCATGAGGAACCCCATGGATGTCATGGTTTCTTCATATTACTTCCACCAGATGGCTGGGTTTCTCCAGGATCCAGGAACCTTTGACGAGTTCATGGACAAATTCCTTGAGGGCAGAGGTCAGAAGTCTCATCCTACATAGAGTGTAGAGGAAATGTATGACTTTCAGCAGTAGAAGCTGCTGAAGTTCAACATGAACAGATTTTGGATGTGGATAGTCTGTGAAAGGCAAAGTCATCTTTATCATTACTGCCAAAAATAGAACAGTGGTTGACTGCATTTACACTGAGGTCTAATGTCCGTATTGTCTGCAGTGCTGTTTGGAAAATGGACAGACCATGTGAAGGGCTGGAGACATACAGACCTGGGAGACAGAATAATGTACATCACATATGAAGAAATGGTTCAGGTAAAAGTCGTTTTAAAGTTGCATTAAAGTTCTTGTTCAACAAACACATATTGTGTTTCAGTCTGTGTCCTACTCTGTGTGTGTGTTTACTTTAGGGCTACAACTAACAACCAGCCTGTGTAGACCACGGTAGTGGTCTTAACAGTCTAGCTGTTAATAAAGCCATACCAATGCTACTTAAATGTTACCTGTCAAACTTGAGCTCGACACCCAGGGCTTCACAATGGACCCTCATCATACCAATCATGTAGAAAGTTCTTAATTTGAGAGTGACCATCATAAGATGAAGGCAAACACCTGAAAGAACGTGTCCACATGCTCCTCTTTTAGGACCTTCCTGCAGCTCTCATGAGGATGTCAGATTTCCTGGGCCGTAAACTGAGTGAGGAAGTCATCCAGAAGATAGCAGAGCATTGCTCCTTCAAGACCATGAAGACCAACAACATGTCCAACTTCAGCCTGGTCCCAAAGATATATATGGACAGTGACAAATCTCCATTCCTTAGGAAAGGTGAGGGTCCATGTGCTGCCTTTAACTGTCTGTCTGTCTGTCTGTCTGAAACGTCATCCTGGTTGAAGCTGATCAGGTCAGTTTGGTACAACCCTGATGTTCAAACTGGGTTATTAGGAGTAAGATGTTAATGGATTCTCTATGAAAATTATTGCATTTTTAGATTTCTGTTCTTTATCATTAGAAAGTGTGTGTGTGTGTTTGTTATGTTAGGTGTTGTGGGAGATTGGAAAAACCATTTCAGCTCAGAGCAAGAGGCCAAATTCACATCAGCCATTCGCAAAGATCTGGAGAACGAGAGCTTCTCTCTGCCTTGGAGCTTGGATTGAACCACAGCCAGAGCACAGAAAGAGAGGGAAGGATTAAATGCTACTTTTGGTTTTAATATTAGGAATATGACTAAAAGCATTTCATTGACTTTTAACATTTTTAACACTTTTGTCAAGTTATGAATTGATGAATGAATTGTAAATACTGCATCTACAAAGGTTCCCCCTGTGCAGAAAACAAATCCTTGTTATTTGTGTTAAACTGCCAACAGGGAGATGCTGCTACAACATTCATCATCACAACTGAGCTTGTTGCATCTTTATGCTACCATATCAGACTTCTTTTGTTATTTTTCTGCCACTAAACATGATTAAATGACTAAATGCATTCAAATTACACAATTGCTGACTTCTTGCTAGCTTACATAATATCACTACATAACTAATGTTACTAATGTACAGTAAATATGTAAAACTGCTTAATGGCCTTGTAAGTAATTGAATTGTTGTTCCTACTAATTACTGTGTAACTAGTGATATGTAATTAATAATATGACATACTGTTGCATAATAATGAAATGCTTAATTACTGTATTATACCTGTTACTGCGTTGTACTGCATTAATAAAATATAGGTTATTGCATATGTGAGGGAACAAACTACTACGTCACAAATCAAGGGACAATATGCTTATCAAAAGGAGTAAAAATAACCCCATATGTCAGTTTCTATTAGCCATGGCTGATTTATGTTTTGGGGTCTGTCCCATTCTTGAACGTCTCCAGGGAATTTCTTAAATCGTCAACTTGGACTCAAAGATGAATAATTAGGTTTTGGTGGTTGATTTTTTTGGCAATAATTAATTTAAAAATTCTATGTTTATATTCATCTTTTTGTTTGATCTTGACTTTGCTTTTTTATCTTGTTCTGTAAAGGACGTAACTGTTTTGAAAAGTGCTATATGAATGTATTTGTATACATTTTCCCCCACAGTTTCACCAAACACTTTATACCAGAAAATGAACAGAACAGAAATGTAGGTAAATTATTGTTCTTATTGTTCATCTGTTCAGTTATACTGTTAATGTGTTTTAATCATACATATATTTACGCTTCTTGTATTTTAACTTGTTATTATTATTATGGTGTTTCATTTCCTTCTTTTAATATCTCACAAATTGAGTGACTAATAATTACATATTAAATAAATGAGTTGGATAATGTTACTAAAAGTTAATAAAGCATGAATTATATTTTAGACTAACATTATAAAGAGCATCTGCGATTTCCATCAAGTTTAACGCTCTATTGAGCATTACCTTCAGCTCTTTTTCCAGCCCACACATGCTAGTGTATGCTTTTACTGCTATCATCACCCCACACGCATACAACAAGATGTTGGTTTTCATCAGACAAGCTCAGACAAGGTGAGCGCATACGACCTGTCTGGCATGAAGCTGATGTAAAGGAGATGGATAGTAGAAAGGTCAACCTTTTAGAACGAACACAGCTTCTAACATAGAAGTAAGTAATGCAGCTTTCTAGAGCAAACATTACAAAGTGCTTTTACATACAGTGAAGGCAAGCAGAACCAATCAGTCTATATGGAAAATCAGTCACTGACAGTATAGCTACTTGTCTATGTCACACAGTTCTCTCCCATTCAAAGACAGGCAAGCTCACTTAGCACACATGGCTTTGGATAGTATTATAGCTCATTATATTAATCAATATTGTGTTTCTATAATTCTAAATATTTGTGATTTTCAAACTATAATTTGTCCAGTGTTTTTGGCTCTGAAGCTGCATGTTAACCTACCAGTCCTGCGTTTTCCTACTGTGGCAATATACACCTGATTGTAGGCAAACGTGTCCAAACATGTCTCCTACCTGCAGACATCAACAGACAGAGATGCATCCTCCCTAGCATCTCTCACGTGACTGGAGACACACACACACACAAATGTGGAACATTGGTGTCCTGACAGGAGTTGTCCAAGTCATTGCTAAACGTACATTATAGAAATCATAATTTCAGCTAAACAGGTGGAGGCAAATGAGGTTCTTTGTTCTCCTTAGGTAATTAAAGCAGCATGAACAACGACACAACAAATAATTTATTCAATGCAAGAGGCTTTGTGAATTTTAACTGTGACAAGCTCTGGGATATCTTGCCACACACACATTTCCCCCTCTTTCTCCTGCTGAGTTCCTGTGTAAATGTACCTGATGCCGGTGTTATTCTGTCAGAGCTCTAATAAATGGGTGTCCAAAAATACTAAAAAAAAAACAAAAACAAAAAAAATTCACAACAAAAACAAAAGCTAAGAGGTATGTTTTCATTAGTGTTTAGTCACTTGAAATTAAGAATTGTTGTTTTTCTAGTGGGTCCTTTTCCAGAAAGTCTGCCATGTTGAACATTTGTGTTTCTTAGCCCAGAACAGACAAACCAGACACTGACTGTAGGGCTTTTTGTGTTTTTACACTCTATAGTTCTACACGCTCAGTTGAGTCAAGAGGTTTCAGTTGGTTGCAATCTGCAATCTCACCACTAGATAGCAGTAAACCTCACACACTGGTCCTTTAGTTTCTAATTCCACCTGGGATTCAATAAGAAAACAATTCTGTGTAACAGACATTTAGTCAATGTCAAAGTGTCTCTCTGTTAATTATTATCAGGGATACATAAAATGCAAGTGTGACAGGCACTGAGGCTTATCAGTGCACAAATAAAAGTCCGGAATGAACTGACACACACACAAACACATTATGTGTCTTAAGTCACAATAATTTTTTCATTGAGAGTCTGTGTACATTCACAGAAACCTGTGAGTCTGTTCAGTGGTGCTGCTGTTTGAACCTTTCATTGAAAGTATAAATAAATCAATTTAAAGTCAAAAAGTCTTATTAGAGATCTGAAAAATAAACTGTTTATTTTAAGTAAGGCACTATAGAAAGACGATATCACCAGGATCATCCAACAAACCATCTCACGTTATAAAATCTCAAATTTGTGTTATAAACATTAAGATGTGAATCACATGCTATGTGGAATTTTTCAACACACATTGGCAAAATAATAAGTGATTGCATCCCTCAGTCGTGATAGTTTGGTTCCTTAGAGCCTGCAGAAAGTCACGTAAGAAAAGTTAAATTTGTCATTGGTCTTGTTTGGCATTATCTAAATATAATAAATAAATATTCCAACGTGTAAATAGTGATGATGATTCGTTCAGTTTAACCAACCTGATTCATTACTGAACTTCTTACTACTGCTGACTGAAATATTTTGTATGCAAGTTTGTTTTAAAATCACTAAACTTTAAAATACTAAAACATTAGTAATAATGACACTCTGGTATATAAATCGACTCTTAACTTTAAATGGCTCCATGATTACATGCCTGACCCTTGACAAATTTGAGTCGCAAATGGACAAACAACAGATAGAGCAGGGCAACAGAAACTCACAAGACAAGGACAATTGTTATTTCTTTTTTTATTTTATCTTTAACTATATCTCTATAATTTAAGAGTTATTAAAAAAAAATTACTGGGTGAAGAAAATACCAGTCTACTAAAATATCCATAAAACATTTACTCAACAATTGATCTCTTACAGACCTACTGTAAGTCCCATATTTGTTACAAATTCCTTTTCCTGGCAGATTGGTCTATACTACTCATATAAATCAGCACATTTTCACTTCAACATATTTATCTAATCAATAAAATTATTACTAAATAACAGATTCTCTTCCTTTGCTCACATCATTTCAATGCAGACACACACATGCACACACACGCACCTCTCCCAGTAAGATACGGCAGTCTCTTGTTCCATGACTGAGTAAACCTAAATTATTACGACAAAAGACTGTGAATATATTTATATTTCTAACACATAGCGTATATTAATTATATATTTAATTTAATATTATATTCATTTTGTTTTTCTTTGGCATAAAACATCAAACTGATTCTTTGATGTGTTACTGCATCATCACACGTATGGAACAATTTATTGAATTGGAATTGATCAACAGCAGCGGCCATCAATATGGACAGATTTAACATAGCAACACAATATGAAATGCATCTATGTGGCGGTAGTGTGGCCCATGTAGTCATGGAGTCCTTGCCACAGCAACCCGGGTTTAATTCCCATCTATCGTCAGCTGAAGAAACGCATTCTTACAGAGTTCCATTGTGAATTTACATGTTTTCAATACCATCTGTGATGCAGAAAAATTTACCATTCTTATACTCTTATTAACTGCTGATAATTCTGCATTTGAGACAAGCTGTCTTGTGCTTGGTTTTTGAATCACAGTTTTAAATTTTAAATCCTACATATACATTTCAATTATTAATCATTTGACTAAAACCACTGAAAAGTGTTAATGCATGCTCTTTAATCATTGTTTTTCTCCTTAATTTTAGTGTTACATTGTACACAACATTTTAAATGTTACACTGACTTCTAAGTGTAATTGGTTAATGCTGCAGAATAACTCCTCTGAGTGTGTGTTTGTGTGTCCCTCCCATCACTCTGTCCCCTGAGTTCTGACACTGCTTCAATTACATGGTGGCCTTTTGTGCCCGGGGGGAGGGATTGGGAGTGTGTGTGCATGTGTGTATGTGTATTTATTGAGGCAGACGGTGTGGTGCCTGCTCCAGGACACCCACCTCGCTGCTGTCTTGTGCCCACTGGTCCTGCCCTGGGCTGCCCACAGGATGCTAGCCTGCTTTGATGCCCTCTTCTGATCAACATACTGTAGACATGCACACTTACACAAGATAGCCTCCTTAGAAGATCCTGTAATCTTTTTAAAGTCTGTAACACAGTCTTCTTAACTCTGTTAACTTCCTCCGCCCAGAGCAATGTTCACATTTATCCGATGAAGTTCCAGTCAAGGACAACTAAATGTTTTTGATCAGTGCCAATGTTTGGAATAGGCTGCTGGGGACAAAGGGTTATGAAATCCACTCAGCATATCTGAGTTCTTCTGTCACATGAATCTCGACCTCAAGCTGGCATTCATTGTCACTGTAACTTAATTTCTCAATTAGCCTATCCACTAACTGTGAAAATTGTTTGGAAAAGATATGGATCCTAATAAACTTCCTAATCCCAATAATCCCAAAAACATGAACAAATAGATATGCGTGTACAAAGAAAGTTACAGTTCCAGTAACCACACCAGCTCCAAAACAGCCACAACCCTGGGTTCGTTTCTGGGCCAGGGGTTTCTGTATGTAACATCATGTGTTTTTGTATGTGTTCCCCCAGTTTAAAAAAATAGTTAGACATTTTGGGAAATATGCTTATTTGCTTTCTAGTAGAGAGTTAGATATCTTGCCAATGTCTGTAGTAAATATGAAGCTAAATATCAAAGGGTATTTCCCAAAATGCTGAACTATTCACATACCACCCTAAATGCCTTAAAATTTGCCTTTTTATGGGAAACTACATAGGCTACTTTTTTCATTAATCCTGCAACCTGACTGTTGTATATATGTATTATGTTTTTGTCTCATTTGCATGGCTAAATTTTCCGTGATGGATGTCCTTGTTAGATAATACATAAAGCCCACTGCCACCCTCCCCAGGGTCATATAGCCTGCTGTGGATATCTGCGGATATACCAGTGATAACATACAGTGCAAAATCTAAACATCCTCTCCTCCCTTTTTGTATGACACAGGAAAGTCATCAGGAATGCTGATGCACCATCACCCTTGTATGCACATATAGTGCATGGTATTATGGTGCCCTGTCTGTGTTTCTTCATATTCATCTTTATTATATAACACACACTGTTTACTTTTTTACTTACATAACTGTTGCTTTGTCCTAAATTCCATAAAAATAAAAATAAACATATATATGTGTGTGTGACATCCATATGTGTCTGTGTTCTTTACATTGAACACATCCAGGTCTTCCAGGTTTGAATTATGAACCTTTCCTTTATTGCTTTGTGACAGACACAGACAACATACACATTCTGTCTGGCTATCTCTGCCATCCATCCCCCAGTTGTCTCCCCTTCATCCTTTTCCATTCACAGTACTATGAATGCACCAACAATACTCAAACATCACATCAACCATATGTTTCCCGAGGATGGGGGACGTATACAATGATAAATTAAGCCACATAAACAGGTAGGTAGCATTTGGAGACATGTGAATAACTTTAAATTGTCAAATATACACACATACACACAAACACACACACACACACACTCCTCAGTCACGCCCCACCCAGGGTGTCTGCACAGTTCCGGGCCGTGGGGCAATTAGCAGTAATGGCAGGAAGCTAGTTAGTGTTATCTGCTGCCATGGCGGCCTCCACTGGCACTGGCAGACCCTGGACCAGTCACGTAGAGAGACAGGCAGTCAGACAAAGAGCCTAGGAGGGAGGAGGAGGAGGAAGTGGATGGGTGAAAGAGCCCCCAAGCCCATGGTATTCACCTGCTGGGCTTCATCTTACATTAGAAATTAGACTTGAGGGAAAATGAACTCAACTTAAATGTTAATTTTAGTTTTCTTTCTTTCTTTTTTAATTTATTAATTAAAGATTCTGCAGAGATTCACCAGTACCAACATTAACACACACATTTAATAAGCTAATAATCAAAAGGACAACCAAATGTTTTTGATCAGTGCCAATGTTTGGAATAGGCTGCTGGGGACAAATGGTTATGAAATCCACTCAGCATATCTGAGGTCTTCTGTCACATGAATCTCAACCACAAGCTGGGATTTAATGTAACTGTAAGTAGCCTATCCACTAACTGTGAAAATTGTTTTGAGAACATCTGGATCCCAATAAACTTCCCGATCCCAATAATCCCCAAAACATTAGAGAACACTGTGGGACAAACAGATATGTGTGTACAAAGAAAGTTGCAGTTCCAGTATAAACCAGCACAAAGGATTCCTCGAATGTTCAGTGTTAATTTATTTTGGGTAACCAAAATGACATAGTGTCTCATCTATGTACCACTCTGCACTACAACCTGGCTGTAGTCACAATGTCTCTCTATTGTTTCAGCAGCACGTCTCTCTTCCTGTATGCATGACACTACGCGCATGCCTAGGATAGGGTGTGTTTAGGGGGGGCGACAGGGATGGCGGTTTGAGTAGCGCAGGATGTGATCAGTGAGGCCCAAAAAAGACTAAACAAAATAAACAACAGAAATCCCTGAATGAGGCTTCGACACAACAACAGTCACGTAGGTTTAACCAGCTCCAGCTCCAGGTAAGAATGGCAGGCGCACATAGATGGTAGCGTTCGGATTTGCTGTGATTGTATTCAGCTAAATTTTAATTCTGAACATTTAGGTCAAGTCTAAGCATTCAGTTCCAGGTTTACAAGCCTATACTTCAACAAGCTGTGAAGCAAATAAACATATGCAAGTGTGTCACAGACTTAGACAAAGTTAAAGCGTTTTGTACATTACATATACATAGTTTTTGGTCCCTGTAATCATCCCTCCTGTATGTAGGTATGAAGAGATCTCCTAATGCTATTCCAATGTTAGTGAAGGGACGCAAAATCCACAGTGGAGGGGCTTTACAATCTATACACCATTCAAAATATTCTGTCCTAGTCCTAGTCAAGTAAGGAAAAACTGTTTTTGAAAGGGAAAAGGGAAGGAGAAAATCTCTATCCCAGGACGGACAGACATGCAATAGATGTTGAGTGTGCAGAACAAACCAAAAAATAAAAGAGATCTAGGGGGCAATGAAAGTCCTCATTCTGTGTAATACATTTTAAATAAAATAGGTATATTCCAAAGGTTCTGTGTTGTTAGTGCAACATTTCCTCTTATTGATGCACTGTCCAGAAAATCACAATATTGAAATGTTGTGAACAAAAAAATCCCCAGTCTTACTTTGGAAGTACAGCCAGTGTGGATGGGGTGATTGATTACAGCAACCAACAACTAGATTTGGTCCGGCTGTTTGTCACACACGAGAGTTCTAAAGAGAGAGAGGGTTTACTGTATGTGTTTGTGTATAAAATCTTATTTTTTCCCCCTCATCAACTCCCCAAGGCAACGTGCCAGTTTGCCCAACACTGCTGTTACCGCTCTGACTGACTTCTGTGAATCCTGTACTCCACATACTAGATAAACGTTCATTCATAAAATACAATTTGTTTTTCCTCATTCTCTCAACATCAAGCAACTGACTGAAAATCCAAAGCACAGCAGAGGCACACGGCAGCCAGTTTTAATGATGTCTGCTAAATGAGATGTTGCATGTGTTTGGAAGAAAACATCCTTAACGGAAGTTCTAGTAAAATATCAGCAACTGGCAAACAGCTCACGGCTGCAGTGTTTGGTCATGAATTCATTCACTCATGTGATGGCATGCAAAATAAACTATGAGTCAATTAAACAGGGCTCCATTCTGGTAAAATATTTTGTATTGCTAAGCTGGGTCAACAACTTCCTCTTCAGTTCAAAATGTCAATTGGAACTTTAACTCAAGTACCTCATTGAAACAGGAATATGTCATTTCTTAATAAATCAACTGATGGAAGACAAATCTAATTTAAATCCTGCCTAAGCAATATTCATCTGAGCCACATATAAGGAGAAAAAGTTTGTCATAATTTTTCATCAGTAAAGGCCAAACCAAAGACAAAGAGATGCAGAAGCAGCTTGTAGTAATTAGGTATGCTGCTTTGTCTACAAAAGATAGCTGATTAGTCTAAGCATGCATGCTTAGCTTCTTGAAGAGTTGACTGCCCACCAGCCTACCATCTGTCTTCCTTCTATTGTTGCTGCTGATTGTATTTTGAAATTCAGTGATGTACAGTAGCATTGACAGAACCCGTCTATAGTGAATCAGATGACAGATTGATGAAAGACTGAATGAGTGAAGAGCACCTCACTAATTTTAGCAATTTTAACAGACCTGAAATGCCGTCACATGTTAGACATGACAATACCCAAAGATTTGAGACTGTAGATTTAAGATTTAAGTGACAAACATTTTGTCAAGAGACACAGATTCTCAACCTTTATCCCTGATCCTTGTGCCGTGCCTTTACAAACATCTGAGCAGCATTTCCCTCAGTTATTCCACCCGGTATGAAATGATATAATTTGTAAAATATGCTCTGTAGCGCTCAGTTCTCACAATCTGATCTTGTTATTACAGGCTGTATCACAGTCGGAGCAATGGAACATCAAGAGCAGCTGTATCTGCCAGAGTGGGTTTAGATGTTCTCGATGTTCAGATGAAAGATCTGATGAGAGACTTAATGGCGACATTCAGGATTGTTTAGACTGCCCGTCTGTTTGATGAGGGACATGGCTAGTGCCAAAACAGTACCATACTTCGTACCACTCTTAACTGCCGCAGTTTCTTGTGACAATCACACATGCTCAGAGCAAACTAAGCAGACAGACAGATGTTAGAAGACCATAGTTTACCATCTGTCTGCGTCCTCATAGTGCTAACCTACTATGAGTTTCCTGTATGGCACAAGAAGTCAGGAAGAGAGCAGGAAATGGGCCGAGTCATTCCCATTATCAGCTGAAGAAATGTAGAGGTCCAAGGGTCTGGCTAAACGCCGAACCCATCCAGAATAGACGCGACATGGTGAAACACATTGCACGCACATATGGTGTACAGGAGGAGAACACGCTGTGGTGTTTGTTTATTAGTTGTTTATCTGACAACAATGGTTGGCGTACACAGAGGTTTTGATGACCTCCAGGCGTCTCCTTTACTGTCCTCTGTGTGTATAAATATTATCTGGATAAATATAGCGAGCAGCAGTTTCTTTCACAATGATAACAATAGAGAGAATAGAGGGGAAAGGAAGTATTTTCTTTTGTTTAGAGGTCGGTCTGCTGTTATTTTAGTAACAGAGATGATGTTATTGACGTGAGCACAAACCATGGCTCTGCATGCGAGGAGTAAGTACTTGGAATACTATTGTAGCGTTGTATTTGTAATAAAGATCTTGTAGTAAATGTGTTAATCCACTAACACAGCAGTGAATTAAAAGTATTTTTCTTAAATGTTATAGTAATTTTTATTTACAGTATAGATATTACATATATTATTATACATTCAGTTAATTGTAGCAGAGCAATTAATAAAAAAAGGCTGCAAGTGCACATAAAAATTCTAATTTAATTTTAAAAGTGTTGTGTCTGTTAATTTATCCTTAAAAAAAGATGCAATGAAGTTGTATATACAATAGTTACTTTGTTACTTCCGTCGCCTCTGTGGAGTCCACTATGTTTAACCGCGTTTCTACAGTAGCATAGAATGGACAAACCAAACTATGGCTGTAGTTTTGCAGCCACTGTAGTTCAGATCAGCAAAAATCACCCTTTCCCCTTCTACCCTGCCAATAGCTAGCTGTCTTTCTCACATGTTGTATGATACAGTGAATAGATCCTTTATAATTTAGATTTGACAACAATATTTAGAGGAAACTGATTGAATACTTTCTGTCTTTAGAAATACTGTTTGTTGAGTTGATCCCTGTTGCCACTACGTGCATTAAACGTATTGTGGCTCTACACACAGTTGTGTACTGAGTGAACTCACACATACGTACATTCCTCCAGTGAGGTGGAACTCCTCTTTGGTTTACGTCAACCGTATACTTTCAGTTTGGTGGAGAGGACGTGTCTGGCCGTGGACATTACGCGCAGACACACAACCCATTCTAGCCTCATGTGCGCAGGCTAAGCACTGATTATTATCTTTGTGTGTGAGCCTCTAAGTACTTCCTGCCTCTTGATGTGACCATAATACTACAGGATGACAAGTTACTGGGACACTTGAATAGCTATTGTTAATGGTATTAGTAACACCAGTGTTTTCACAATTATGAAAAGTAAAAATGTCCACTGTTTAGAAGGCCTATTGTATTTTCAGAAATTAAAAGTTATGGACCTTTTTGCTCTTGTTTTCATTGGCTATGGTTGACAATGTAGTTTAATTAGGTTTAATGTAAAAAATATTAAATGGAAGATGCATAAAAGTGACAATAATTAAGCACTGTATTGGGAACAATGGCATGATTGTTCCTATTTTTTTATTTCAGTTTTTAATTTTGACTTCAAATATTTCTTGTCTCCTCAGCAGAAGAAATTTGATTTAAATTGTTAAAAAATATTTCAAATAAATAATTTCTGCAGAACAGTTAAGCAAAGGTTAATTCCTGTCAATAGGCTCATATTTTCTGCTACCATCTGTCTATTCATCAAGCATAATATTAACACCACTGACCAGAGTTCAGTCAAACTCAAAGGAACAAAATATCTGTGTTCAATCAATGAAAACTGTCCCGATCGGACTGAAGGGTCACCACACAGCAAGGCTCCATTTCACAATTTTACGTAATTTCCAAAAGGGGCCAAACAATAGCTTTTATTTAGCTCTTTGTGAAAGATGGCAGCTGTCCTGACTGCTAAACATAGCATCACAGGGTGAAAATAAAATTGGAAATCAGTGAGAAAAAAATGTGTAAAGTTTTGCCTTCCTTTCACTACTTGTCTCCGGAATATTTTAGACTGTTTACTGTGGTTCCAGTTACACGGACAATGAGCCAAGCTTATCTGTGTAGTAAAGATACTTGGGGACATGCACATACACACACAGTTTGGTTTTGTTTGCGCAAAGGGAAAAGTAAGGGTGTGTTTTCTCCAGTCACGATAGTCTGTCTATGTCTCTCTCTCCATCCTGCCTGTCTCGTCCTCATGCCTTCAGCTGTCACATCATTGTCTCTGTCAGTCTGTGTGTTGCATGTGGCTGTGTTTGTGCATACATTGTTTTTGTGTCTGTAATAGGCACACAAACATATATTATGCAATATATTTTTACTATATACTGTGTATTTTGTGTATTTGTTGACAGAAGGGAAAACAGACACACCAGTGCACAGTAGTGTGTTGACATAGCAACATACGTTTTTTATAATAAACAGATGTGACAACAATGAGTAGAATATTTTACTGAAAACTGAAGCATGAATTGTATTTCAATATTTATTACATTGAAGCACATGGGACTTCCTGGGCCAGTGTTATTTCTTTAAGAGAGTCATATTTCAATTTCACCTTTTCTTTAGAATATGTAATACTATTAAATTATTAAAACCGTAAGTCTGCATGTTGGCATGTATTTGTGCATTTATGTGTGTGAGTTTGTGAATACTATTGTAAGCACAGACAGACAAACAGAGCGGTCGATTGTTCTCAGTGTTTAGTTTATTTATTGGTCACAAGGAAAACGCTGCATGCTCAATGTTGTGTTTGTATGTGTTCCACAAAAGTTAGAAGAAGAAGAAGAAGAAGAAGAAGAAGAAGAAGAAGAAGAATCAGGGCTACAGCCTTTCAGTGTTTTTTTCTCATTTCTCAGAATTCTTTACTTCACTGATAAAAGGTTAAACGTCCCCATAATGTGAAAGTGAAAATAGAAATGCAAAAGACCAAAAACGGACACATTCTCAGCAGATAAATAATAATTGAATCAAGTAATTAAGTGATTCAAAGACTCAGTCAGTGTTAGGACTGTCAAGCTTTATCTTCACACATCTCAACATGACATCAGCTGAGATAAACTAAAAACTGCTATATTCAATCTTTTGTCTAATGCTGCTTGTAGGCAGGAGCCAGGTCTTTCCTACAACTGTCTCTCTTTTGTGCTGGACACGTATCTCAGTGTATTTAGGGCTTCTCACTTATGTTTACATACTGACATTGCTATTTTAAATAATGTAATTCTCAAATTGCTAAAGGGTTGTGATAATAAGCGTTAGCTAATGTTAGCTAACTAATGGTGTAACGAGCCAAAATCTGTCTTGCCCTGTTTTACTAGATTCTTCTTTTCGTCTTTCTGTCGAGCCTTGACATTCAGCCTGTGTTCATCTAGGGCTTGCTATTTGTGAAATGGTGTCACTCACATTTAAAAGAGCATTTTTAACAACCTTAAAAGGCCAGTGTGTAGGATCGTTGCATATCGCTTAACCCTCTTCCTCCAAGCACAACTACAGTGACCACGAAATGCACATAAAATGCCAACAGCCCTATCTAGAGCAAGAGTTTGGTTTGTTCGGGGGTTCCGGTAGAAACATGGCGGTTCAACATGGCGGCCTCCTCCATCTGTGGCGTCAGTTCTTATTTTCTGGTTATTGTTCACTAATGAAAACCTACCTATGAATATTATATTCATTTCTGCCAATAGATCCTCCTAAATGTAACACACTGGACCTTTAAGTCGATGTTTTTGCTTAGTCATGTGTTTTAAGCACCTCACTGTATATTTCTCTGTGACCTTGCGTGAAAATGCATAGTTGCACACTATACCTGTGAGCTGCTGTCACTGTGTGGCTGTCTTACTTGGGGACTAACTATTTATAATGGTTCCATTTAAAAGTTTAAAATTGAAGAATGTTGATATGTCAATTAACCAAAGCACTTTGTATTAAGCATTAATATCATAGAAAAGATAGACTTGAAGAATAAGACTGAGAATGATACTCTAGACTGCAACATGTTCTAAATCCAAACACTTTTGCAGAAATCGTGGTCCCTGTGTCACTACGTAAAGATGTTTGAGTATCTTCAGTTTGTGGTTGTGGACAGCAGCATCAAGCGAAACATGAGTTTTGCCAATTTGATCAATTACGAAGGTTAACGAGAACAAAACGCTGCAAAAAGAATGTGATGTAGAGCAGCTGTCAATGTGTGCCCACCCTTGTTAATGGTCCTTGTTAACACCCCTCATTATGAGCACACTCCGTTCTAATGAGCCATAATAGCACCTCCTGATAATCAACCTGATAGGTGGCCCCTTTAGACTCTCTACCCTTTGATTGACTTGCTGGACGGCAGTGTGGAGACACTGATAGGATATCAAGGGGGAGGTGGGAGGGGCAAGCTGGCTGTTGGCCAGTGATAGGGCCCAGAGGAACGAAACTTAACCGCGCACTAACACCACGTAGATGAAAGGGCAGTGACGTAAGTTGAGTGTTTGGGTGTTTGTCCCTGGCATGTTCAAGCATGGAGCATCAAATTTTGAGAAAGTACCAAAATTGATGTAGAGCGCTTTAGGATGAACTGCATGCATGATGTTTTTTCCCCAGAGATTTTGTAAATATTTCCTGCAGGCTGACTGAAGACATTTTGACCTTTCTCTATTTCTGTGTGTTTGTAACCTTGAGACTGACTGGGTCCAAGATGCTGTCATGGGCGTGTTGAGTGTCGAGAGATGAATGATTGGACAAAGCAGCTTTGTGTGTCTGTGTGGGTGTCAGTAATGCACAACTCAACACACACATATTCTCTTTGTTGCCAACAGAGGTCAATACCTCTTTCTCATTGGGGGATCTTGTCAAACTAGTAGCATGAACGATGGCTGCATTTCATTTAGTTGCTGTAGCCTCTTTTTCACAGCAGACGTTTCACTTGTCATGTACTAAAAGCACAGGTGCCAAAATTTTACTTTGATTAAAGTCTATTTTGATTTGACTTGACAACTTGCACAAAAGCTTGTGTTTGAAAAAGCTGATTAAATGTATGAGTTCCTTTTGCAATCACAACTTTTTTTCAAGTTAAGAAAATGTTTTCTTTGTGATAGAATGGGTGTCACTGAGGTTTGTTGATTTCAGCACCCTGTTTCATCATCCCAGGCACGCCAGTACAGGAGTCTTTCTTAGCTCTCACATTAATGTGGCAAAAATTAGCTCTTTCATCTATGAGCCTGGTTAGCCATACACAACCTGTATGTTTATGTCACTGATTAGAGGCTATGGGATACTTTAAAGAAACCCTTACAGTAGTAGAAGTAATAATATCAATCAAATGTTAGAAAAATGTATCAACAGAATTATTCAGTGAAATCAGACAGCTCTATCATTTCCCTATCTTCCACTGGTTGGTGTCTCGGTCGACTTTGGCATTGTCTTGCCAGTGGGTTTCTTATGTGGTATATGCTTTCTGATGCTCCATGTTCATCCTCAACTCAAGCAGATACTGGAAAACACTAAATCCAACATAGTACAGACAAATCTTTTTAATGTGTCTACGTTTTTTGTGTGAAACAAGCAAGCAAGCAAGCAAGAAGGGGCTCATGGGATTTAGGAGAGGTTTGTGCCTGCATTGGCGCAACTGTCAAATAATGCCAGAAAATTAACACAGTGAATATCGCACATTCCCCAGACCTGCTTTTTCACCAGAAAAACACCAGAGTGGTATCAAAATTGCACAGAGCCACTGATATGCATATCACACCCAGCTGACCCACATAATCCGACGCTGGAGAGCTCAGTTTATACCATAAAAATCCCAAACTGGTGGAAACACTTTAACACTCAGTTAATGACAAATTAAAATTTCAAGGCGTAGTCTACTGAGAATGTGTCTATTTTTTATTGATACTAGTTGAGAGTGTACCTTTCCCCTCATTATATAGAGGGTATTAATAATAATGGAGGTAAAGGAAATAAAGTGGTCTTGAAGTTCTAACTTGTGGTTTGTTCTTCACAAGTGTGCGACTAAAACAAAAATGTAATTACAAGCGAAGATACTGGAATAACCACTTTTGTTTTTCCAATTGGCAAGCAGTAAAAGATTCTAAATATTCAACTTTATATGGTTGGTTTTATGTTGTTAACTATTCAGCTTTAACATAAGAAAGGAAAATGTATATTAAATAACTTTTCCAAAGAGGTATATTATTTTTCAAATTATGCTCAAGTTGTTAAAGGTTAAACTTCAAAAGTCAGTGCCTGTTCAGCCTGATAGCATCAACGTTTGTGCTCCTGCACTTTTTTGACAATCCTAAATGGTGGCAGTATGGCGAGTTTGGTATACTGTATGTGCAGTTTGGTGCGTGTGCTTGAGAAGAATTTAATCCTTTTAAAATTAGAGAGGAAAAAAACGATCAAATGATAAAAAATATCTTTCCCCATCTCTTTTTCCCCTGGGGCGCTGCCTCCCCTGCTTTCATCCGGTAGCCTGGAGGGAGCGAGAGGGGACAGACAGGGTGGAGAGAGAAAAAGGAGAAGAGTAAGAAAGTAAACAAAAGGAAGTAAAAAAAAATACAGAGAAAAATAGAGACAAACAAAACATAACGTAAGGACAATCGTGAGTCAACAAAGACTGTAAAATGAAAAAAGGACTGAGAATGGGACAGATGTCCTCCAGTCATCACCTCCCATTTGTCTTCATGAATGACCGACAGTAACTCTGTTAGGGTTAAAGGAGCGGTAGGAGAGCAATGCTCTCTCTCTCTCTCTCTGTCTCTCTCTCTCTCTCTGTCTCTCTCTCTCTTCACCCCTGTCACGTTTCCTCTCATCTCCACTGTGCCCCTATATAACCTCTGTCACAGAGCCTCTCCCTATCATATTTAAATGGGGTGCATAGAAAACAACAAGTGTCTGCATGTCAGTGTGACACAGAGTTACAGATAGTTGAGCTTGCAGCAGATTTTAGTTAGTTTTGTAATATTTTCTCTTTTCTAATCTCTTTGAGCAGCCTAACCACCTGTGGTAACTGGAAAAGCAAAACACTGAGACTTTTGATTTGAAGTCATACAGGATTGGCAATCAGCAGCCAGGAGAACATGACGAACCAATCAGTCTTTGTCCTAAGAATGGCTTTGCTGCTGCTGCTGGTGTACAGTACAGGTAAGATCTGTTGACATTAAGTTTTTAGCAAGAAAAACGATGTTGTGATACTGCATGGCTAAAATGTGTTTTTGTCCAAAAAAGGGAAAATCACAGTTTCAGTTAGATTCTACCCGTTAAAACCGTTAGAAAAAGATAAAATCAACAATTGTATAAACAGTTGACATGTTTCTGCAGGTGGAAATGCTGATGAGTTTTTCCTTTAAAAGCTCAAGGTGGTCATGGTTATTGCTTAGGGCCATACATATACAGTAGCATAATACACCAACAAAATAATTAGAGATGTAAATGTCAAATTAAACATGTTGTTCATGTTTTTACTTCATATGATCTTCTACTTAAAACCACGTCTGTGTTTTTTGCACCATGACCTACTTTGTTATCAGTTTTATGTGGACAGATAAACTCACAGTGTTGGATACATGCATTACAGTCCTTTTTTATGTTTAAAAATTTTTATGTTTTAAAAATAATTACTGCCTCATGACTCTAAAAGTGGAAGTTGTGATGTAGTTGTTAAATCTGTTTTGCCATCAACTTAATTAGCAGAGACTACTGTTGTAGACCAATGACTCTTCAATAAGTGTTTGACCAACATGTGTATTAGTAAACGCCTTTTGTTAAAAGTAGAAACAAATACAAAAGAATAACAAAATTATTCCCCTCTTTTCCTCTAGATGCAAAAATAGACATCATTACCACTAAGCTGGATTTTATAGTGGGAGAAGAGATCGTTATGTTGTGTAAAGGTGAGTCATTGCAATCTCATTTGACAACTAATGAAACATCTATTTGAATGAATTTTTTTTCTTCTACAAAATAAGATCCTCACTCTGTCTCCTCCTCCTTTCATTGTCCTCTCCGGTCCTAGCTGGGGCAGATGCAGAGATAAAGTGGCTGAAGGACGGGGAAGAAATCGATGATGAGGAGAACGTGTCAAAGGTGGACGAAACCTCCTCTAAATTGTTAATTCAGAAGGCTACGATGGAGGACGCGGGCAAGTATACCTGTGACTGTGAATACGACAACGGACACAGAGACAACGCTCAGATACAGCTGTTTGTTTATGGTATGTAACAACTGGCTGCACACACATACTTGAATGATCAGTTCAACGGATCTTTAGTTTAGGTTGAAAACATTCAACATATGAGGTGTTTGATTAACCAATACCCCATTTATTTCAATGATGATATAACTCATTTTGTTTCATTACATGCAAAATAAGCATCTCTGTTTTGTCAGAGGGTCCATCATTTGGCCACACCACCACCTACCATGAGTTTCTGGAGGGCACAGACGGTGTGGTGCCATGTTTGGTTACCGGTCGGCCAGCGGTAGATGTTAAGTGGCTCAGAGACAGGGACGAAATCTCTTCTAATGGTAGGGTCACCTCCCTGGGCGAGTTTTTGATTGTTAGATTGTCAGCATTACCATTAGGTCACCTTTACAGTAAAAGTAAAATAGATGAATGTTATTTTTACATCCTACAGAAATATGCTTTAGGTTTGTGTTCTGGACTTTCATCCAGAAACATAACTTTGTCTTTTTTTGTGTCTGTCTCTGCCTTTCCATTACTCTTTGTGCGTCTCACTGTCTGTCTCTACATTTGTTTCTCACTTCAGAAGGAAGGCGTGTCCGTCAGCTGCCTGATAACACACTCCGTATTGAAAAAGTGAGGAGGGAGGATGCTGGGACATACGTGTGTCATGCCCAGATCAGAGGAAGATCCATCTTGCAGGAACTCTCTGTCTCAGTTGTCGTCAATGGTCAGAATCATTTCCACATTAAGATTAAATAATGGCCAGGGGTTTGAAAGATCATTTAAGGCACAAAGATCCTTTCTGGCTTCTTGCAAAACTTGATGTGTGTGACTAACACTGAGTGTAATAGTCAGGGATGCTCTAGGCACTTTGCTTGACAAACACATTTTGTATTTTAATTTAAGTCTAATGTTGCCATATTAAATTTAAAGTATAAATTATGCATCATTTGGAGTAAAAACACAATTCCCTCCTGCAGCTCCTCCTACTGTGCGTCTGAGAGAAGAGGTGAAAAAAGTGCTGGCCGGACCAGAAACCAATGTTTCCTTGCTGTGTTTGGTGGACGGTCTACCAAAACCCAACATCACCTGGACCGTGTAAGTCTTGACTTGTGAAGAGCTGGTTTAATCTTTTTAGTATCTTAATAAATTTTGCTCAGAAGGCCACATTATGCATCAGTATGTTGTTAATGTTCAAGTATAATATGGAATCAGTTTAGCTGATCTGGACCTGTTGAACCTGTTACACCACAACATCACAACTAGTCTAATGACATTTATTTTTTTTCAGTTAGCTTTTGCATTACAGTTAATTACCTTCCTTCATTCTGGTTAACTTTTTTTTTAAAACTTTAAACTTTAACTAAATTCTATCATCAGCAACAAAACTGGGCTATTTTGTGTTCATGTTTAGATGTTTAGACAGACACTAAGTGCCCCTGACTCTCAGTATAAACTAGGTAATGTAGCGTAGCATCTTCTCTATGTGGTAGTGGGTGGACACAAGTGTGTGTGTGTGCGCAAAGCTGTAGTAAACATTTCTTCATCAGCTTTATTAATGTTCTATGACCTCTATCTCTCTCCTATCTTCATTAAGTTGTGTCTGCAAATATCTGGACAACTCTTTTTTTCGAATCCAAGCGGATAAAAAACAAATCCCTGCAATACTTAGTGTTTATGTTTCCCTGCATTTCCTACTCCCAGGCCAACAACGATAGACCCTTCGCATCATGTGTTTAACTCAGACCGCAGCGAGCTGACGATAAGGTCTGTCGCCAGGGCCGACTATGGAGAGTACGTCTGCACCGCCACCAACAAGATAGCTGAGAGCAGTGCTACCATTATGCTTCATGTTTTTGGTTAGTTCAGTTCTATATTCTCTTTTCTGTTAACACCGTCAGCACCACCATTATCAGCACATGACAAAAATTAACCTGCTTTTCAGACATGATGACATGTCACTTTATCCTGTTGTACTATACTGACACCAGGACATGTGCTGCTCAGCATTTCCTTTATTGTTCATATTGCTATAATTGAGATGTTTTATTTCAGAGGCCCCAGAGGTGTTTGTGTCAGCAGAACAGCAGAGTTTATCAGTGGGCGAACGTGTGTCTGTGTCCTGTAACGTCACTGGCCATCCCCAGCCTGAGCTACACTGGCTCAACAAGCACAATGGACAGGCAGTGGTAAGAGGATATGGACACACACATATGCAACAGCTGCACATAATAAAACTGGCACTGTAAATTCAAAACACAGCTAGCTATTCCAACAACATTAAGTTTTATCCATTAACAGACTTATGTTTGGTCTGTGTGTGATTAAATATTCCCATTTTCCCATTCCCTCTGTCAGGAGTCCTCTGGTCGTGTCCATGTTGTTGATGGTGAGTTGGTGATTGAAGATGTGGTGCCCTCTGATGGTGGACTGTATTCCTGCATGGCGGTCAGCACCTCTGGAAATGCATCAAGGGATGTTGCAATACACAGTAAGAGGTTATGTCTTTCTTTGTGTTTAAGAAGAAAGTGAGGTGAAGTAAAAGAAGATTTCATCTTTAATGATGCATCTGACATACAATATTTGTTTTTCCTGATTTCATTCTCTCTTCCCTCCTTTAACCTGCCTCCTTCAACGTGACCCACAGCTCAGCCCAGTCCCCCTATCTACCTATCAGTCTCACCTGGGCCAACCTCAGTCCTCTTCTCCCTCAAAACCCTGCCCATCAGTGGAGGAACACCAATAACGAGTTTTGTCCTGCAGTGGAGGCAAAGTGCAGCAGAACAATGGAAGGAGATCACAGTCCCAGCTTCAGGTAAAACTTCTGCTCTTCAAAGAGGCTGTGTGGTTCATTTATACTTTAAACTGCTTATACCATAAACTTAATCTTGACATAGATACCTAAATAACATTGAATTATGCACATTAGCTGATGTTGTATCTGTGTGTGTCTGCTTTTGTAGAGCCTCTGGCCATCACCTCCCTCAAGCCATACACATTGTACTCTGTACGTTTGGCTGCCTTGAATGCAGTGGGAGTGGGACAGTTCTCAGACACAAACACCGTCCGCACCCAGGGAAAACGTAAGCGCTACACACACTAACAAACAATACACACCAACTCCATATTTCATACTATGTGTGCAGCATTAACTGGATTTGCAGCTTGTGTGTGTGTATGTGTGTGTGTGTGTGTACATATTTGCATGTTTACATTTAAATGAACATATAATATTTATTTATGGACATTGTACAGTGCGTGTAAGTGCAAGTATTCATGCATACTATTGTGTATATGTCTGGCAAGCATAGTCTGTTTTTTTTCCTTCTCATCTGCCATCGCTTATTTTTATTTTTCATCTTTCATTCAATTATCATCCTAACATCATCATCGGCTGCCTGATGACACCGTGTAATCCACTGTCATCCCTTCTCAGATGGTAAAGAACAGCATAGTGATCTACTAAGCAATTAAACAATGAACTAACATTCTGTCTGTATAAATAAATATATCTAAATCAAAACACGAGGTGTTAATTATTATTCATGACTTCATTAAATGTGAATGCATGGTCTTTAGTCGTTTCCTTTCTCTCTGCTTCCCGTCTGTAGGTGAACCAGATAGTCCAGTTATCTCATCTGATCAGATGAAAGTAGAGAGAAACTCGTTCTCTGTCCCACTTAAACAGATTGATGATGGTGGAAATCCACTGCAGCACTTCAAAATACGATACAGACAGGTAAGAGCCAGTATGAATCTGTCTCTGCGTGTGCATTACTCTTCTTTGGTCCTTTTGTTTCCTTACTGCCATCCTCAAGTCCTCTCATATCCTCTCTCTTTTTGTTCTACCAGGATAAAGAGGGGGCTGACTGGAAAGATATGCAGTTGCCGCCCAATGCTGACTCTATCTCCCTTAAAGACCTGTCTTTCAGCTCAAACTATGAACTGGAAGTCACATCCGTCAATACTAATGGTTCCTCTTTCCCTGCCACATTCAACTTCACCATCGCAGAACAGCCCGGTATGTGGCCGCCAACTCCCTACCCACAGAAAATGTGGTTTAAACAGTAAACTCGGAGTGCTAACAAAAATGTGTTGCTCACAACAATTAAGGTGTTTGCCGCACTTTTGCTTAGTCATCTTGACTCTCTCATCTCTCCCTCTGAAGCGAGCAGCATGACCAAAGGCACCGTGGTTGGCATCGTCATGGTGATCTTCCTGGTGGCATTCCTGGTGGTAGACGCCACATGTTGCTACAGAAATCACTGCGGCCTGCTCATGACCATTGCTGTGAAACTCTTTGGACAGAAAGTCCCAGGCCTCAAAATGATTGAAGACGGAGAGGGAGCCACTAATGGGTAAGTAGGTGTTGGAAAAGAGAGTGTGTGCATATTCATGTGTCATGTAAATTTTCACAAAATTTTCACACTTCACACATTAAATTCATCATATTTTGAACCTTTGTGTGTGTGCAGGGAAGTGAAGCTGAAGGGTATATCCACTCCGAGAGGCAGCATACAACAGGCGGGAGTTCAGACGCTCACTAAGGAGGGGCAGCTCACAGAGGTCACCTGCGACAAAGCCTCCCTTACAAGACACGAGTATGTTCATTCACTTCCATATACAGCAAAGCTACAAAAAGCTACAAAAATGTGCAATGGAACAGAAAAAGCTATTGAAGACTTTAATGTTGAAATCAAAGACTACATTTAATTATGATCAAAATCACCATGAACATATGTTTGCAAGACAGTCTCTCTCTGTGGCAACGATGCCACTTTGTGCTGTTTTTTTTTATTTTATGCAATGATATGTTTTTATTCCGGTATCTCATTAATAAATTGTTTCTTTCCCACAGGAATATACAGCCAGATATAAACCTTCCCACTGCCATTGTATGAGGCCAGACACTGGAGAAATAACATATGACAAGTGCGATGTAGACGTTTAAACAACAAGAGAAGATACCAAACAATCAACTCTCAGAACAGTTGCACTACACTGGACAACTGGGAAAGGTCAAACATTACTGACAGACCGAAAAACACAGATGTCACTGAGGTTTGTTCAAACTGGGCTGTTTGAGACCTCTGTGCTGTTGGAGCGAGAGGACAGCGGGCCTGTGTTCAGCCTCTCCTGACTGACATGAAGACTGACAGAGGCTACAGGCAACAGATTATATCATTCTATAGTCTTTGGGTCTTTTTGTTGTTCTGTCTTCTCTGATTTAGATGAGTTCAAAGATAGGAAAGAAAACAAATCTCTTTCACAGGGTAATCTTGATGTCCGTGTTTTACAGGGTAAAATTGTTGGTGTTATACATAAATCTTAAAATTGCTTCATTTTCACAACAAATGTTTACCAACTGCATTTTGAATGTTGTACACAGACACAAGGTCTTATTTTATTATTTTATTTTATAGACTGAATCATAACATGGGTATTCTCTGTACTACAGCATTGTTTGGCATTTCAATATTTAAATATTTGCATCTGTTAATGTTTTTCATATATCTTTTTAGTGCAATTAACTTTTTATTAACATTATACTGTGGCTGATCTTCTGATATGTAAGGCAAAGTTTAAATTACATTGTATTCTGATATTGTATTTTGAACCATTTAAAGACATTTCAGCTTAAAGTAAACCTAACTAACCTTAATGTAATTATTAGGCACTGATATTTATTGTTTTTAAACCACACGTGAGAGATAGTCATCATAAGAGGCTTTCAACTTGAAGCCATTTTTTACTTTGTAGCCAGCTTTACTGATAAGCACTTTTTTGTAAGAATATTTTATATGGCCGGCAACTAACACTGGCCACATAGGGGACCTGTAATTAAAATTGTATTATGAGAACCTCTTTTAAAGTACATGTAATAATAGGCGACATGTATATTCACCTAACAAAACTGACTAATGTGGTAAGTTATTTAGTATTTATAGTCATATTATTAGTTACAGTAATCAAATATGTTTATATGCACTCTGTTGCAGCTTTAAGTATGCCATGTTTGCAAATTACCCGGCCATATTAATGAAGTGTTTTGATATTGTTGTTAAATTGTACTCAACACTGTACATTGTTTGTACATATACATGTTGTTACATCTTTGTGTTTGATAAAAAAAACATGGACTGTACAACAGTTTTTTTGTATTTTATGCTCACCAAATGAATGTTTTAGCAGCATTTTCATAAGCCACGTTTTGCTCCTTTTAAAAAGACTGAAGTTATCCTGCAGGTGACTAAAAACAACAGAAGCAAATGCTTTATCATCATGTCAAAAAGTTTGCTGAGGCTGTCCACAAACTGTTTTGTAGGCCAGATCACAAACCTTCAAACCAGTTTTATGTTAAATCTAAGGCAAGCTTTTGTAATGTGCCCTTTTTTTTGCTGTCGCTGCTGAAATTCAGATATTACTATGCTTTCATTTATTATTTCCTCTCTTTCCAAGAATTAGGCATACCTTTTAGTCGTCTATTATGCAGTTATTTTAGCAATGTTACTGCAGAGGTTAATTCAGGTTTCCTTTTCTTCCCCACCAGTCCTCTCATCTCAACTGTTCTTGTGTCCCTATAACGTCTGACACTCTCCCTATCATAGTTATGTAGGTGGACAGGTACCAACAGGTGTCTGCATGTGCATGTGAGATACTGACTTAGAGATATTTAAGTGTTCTTCTTATGTAGCAGATGTGACATGGATTTGTAAACTTTATTAGATTAACTTTCGAGCATTCTGTCAGTTGTACTGAGTAGTAACAAACAAGTTACAAGTCTTGCAGGACCGATAACCTGCAAAAAAACCACAAAGCAGAAAACAAAACTACAATAACTTCTACTGAAAAAACTAGATACCTACTATCACAAGGATCATCACTGATTGGACTGACGCACTTTTTAACAGGAAGGTAAGGTGTGCATCTCAAGTCCCTTAATTACATCTACGTTTTCCCCTTTTACTTGCATTGGGATGGATGGAGAGTCTCATAGACAGGACAGAAGAATTAAGGAAATGTTTTAAAAGAAATGAGACAGACCAAAACACTTGCTCTACATAGGGCCATTTTGCGGCCAACATAGTTTCTCCTACACACTTAGAACAGTAATCCTACTTTGAAATTAGTAAAGCAATGGAGTCAGTCTCTTCATCAGTGAACACACTGAACATGTTTCATTTATAGTAACATAACTTTATTTCTAAATAAGACAACAAGAAAAGTGCTGATTTATATCTGTACAACATAAATCATTTAAGTAAAAAAACACTTTGCATGTAAATCGATTATAATAGTTTTATTTCTTACATTCTGCTGTATTTGTGTGTGTACACAGTGAAACAATGTTGTCTACAACCTGGACCTGTTTTATAATAATATGTTGAGTGATTTTCACTCAAGATTTGTATATTTTTATAGGTGTCTATGTCAGATTTATGTATGTGTAACATATTTGTACATTTTGATCCACTTTTGGCCAAGAGGGCCAACAGCAGGTTTGATCACAGATAAACTGATTCATTACAGATACACAAACTCTACCGTTAATGGCTTTCTCCTGCGGTGCCCCCTCCTCCCATTACTCCCAAACAATCAAATGCTCTACCAGCCAATGTTCTGCCCTCCACCTATAGTCTGATTCCCCTGGCCATTGACAAAAAGAGGCGGCAGAATGGTTTGCAATAACTTTAGAGATTTAGGTTGAAACGTCTCAAGCTGCTGTATCCTTTATACCAGGTTTGTTTATTTACAACTACCTCCTCGCCAAGAGATGCACCGAGCATCCTCCTCTCCCTACTCAGTCACCTGAATTATTATTATTATTATTATTATCATTATTATTATTATATATCTCTTCCCCTCAGGGCCACCATCATTTTAAGCCTGCTAATCACTAATCCCTCTGCTGCATTTTTAAAATTTGCAGGGAGGGAGGGAGGTAGCAGGATTTAGGGGATCAGTTACACTTTACACAACAGCTAAAGCCAATTTCCACTATCTATTTGGTACTAACTAACATCAGCTGTGTGTGATCCTGTACAGTCTATCTGGTCTGCAGTGAGAAAGTTTCTCTGACAGGAGGAGACTCTTTTTCCGACAGAGAACACAGAGACACTGAGGAATCAGACCAGAACCTGAACCCAGGATAAAGAGGTTAACGTGATGTGGTGTTGAAGGTGTGGAGGTGGATCAGTGTGTCAGAGGAGACTGTGTAGAAGGACAGAGTGCCAGCAGGACAGTCCACATACACTGCTACTCCTACCAAGAGGAGGAGGAGGAGGAGATGATGTTTCTTATGTTATTGTGCCAGACATAGTAAACCATATCAAGAGCGATAACTCCAGGACTGATCATTCCTTCCAAACAAACAGTCGTATCCGTTTCCTCTCCTGCTGATTCCTCTGTAAGTCACTGCTATATGAACTCTTCCTCTCCACTCGACCTCCCAGTAACAGCGACCAGTCAGAACATTTCTACACAGCAGCTGAGGCCAGTAGTCAAATCTGTCTGGATGATCAGGATATGACTGATCCTCCTCCACATATGTCATCTTCCTGTTGTTGTCAGACAGTTTGATCTTTCTGTTCACTGTGTCAGTCTCGAAGGTCAGCTCACAGGAATCTGATAGAGAATCACAATACAGCTGCAGTTATTGATCTATCATCTGATCATTTATCGACATTGATGATGGCCCATGGCATAATTCATCTGAATGAGTGATGTCACAGTGTGAAGATGGTGGATGTGTGCTGCTTTGTCTGAATCAAATTAAAAACCCTTACATTTCCTCAGACCTGGTCTCAGCCATTGGACTCCGCCAGGCTCCACCCTGAAGGTAGGAGAGGGATCAGACCAGCACATCTTCTTTCAGCATGGAAACATTACATTGCTCTCCTACACAGATATTTGTTTTTCTCTACAAATATATTTATATGCTCATAAGTAGCACTTATAATTAATTAGCTGATATTATTTCATCAATGACTACAATGCGTTATTTTCAGAAGTATTTATCAGAAAATAAGATCTCAGAAT
>NW_023339807.1:7832752-7833414 GCF_004916995.1 Morone saxatilis
TGTGATCTGGAAGTGTAAAAAAGCAAAGTTCGAGTCTCTTCAAGTTCTGTCTGTATCTCACTGACACATTCAGTGGCTGTACTGTGTGTTCATTTAAAACCTCAAAAATAAAAGTGGCTGCAGTTCCCTTCATTTTTTTATGTTTGCCATACATTTGGCCATTTTAATTTCTTTAAGTGTCCTATCTGATAACTACTTCTTCTACAATTCTTTATGACCTGCCTCATTTGGCTCTCCATACCTGAGAGTGTCCAGTCTCCAGCGTGGATTCTCCAGTCCAGCAGTCAGTGTCTTCACTCCTGTGTCTCCTGGATGATGAGCGGAGCGCGAGCGGCGGCGCGAGAGAGAGTAGGAGTGTTGGAGGTCAGAGCTGAGGCCAGAGAAACACAGCCTTCTTCTGTGATCAGACAACCTGACAGACTGAAAAAAACACAAAACAACACATGTCACATAATTTAAGGACACTGTGAGGCAACCTCGGCCAACTTTACTGTTTTAGTAGCAGTAGTAGTAGAGAAAACAACATAAATCATGTTCATGGAAAATAAATAAACACAAATATTTTGAAATCACATAAGCAGAGATAATCTCAATGTAAATCAGAATTTAACTGAAGTTGAACAGGTTGATGAATCCTGACCTGAGAGTTTCCAGTGTACAAA
>NW_023339807.1:7833493-7835541 GCF_004916995.1 Morone saxatilis
TCTCTCAGACTAGAGGACTGGGAGCTGAGAACTGAAGACAGAGCTTCACAGCTTCTCTTTGAGAGGTTACAGCCACTCAGTCTGGAAATATAATGATCAACAAGAACAAAAATATCATTATTGTTCAAATGTAATGAGTCTGGTCTAAAGTAGAATCTGGAAGAACAAAGACTTGAGCTCTGACCTGCACTACAAAAACAAAAAACAAAAAAAATATAAAATAAGAAACTTATTTTCAGTGACTGAAAGTTAGATTGGAAATCTAAATGTTTTTGTTGGCTAAAATCCTTGCAGTTAATCAAAACATCTAAGGTGGTCATGAAACTATTGTTGTAAAGGTGGGTGCGCTCACTCCAGCACCAAACAGGAGGCAAACCAGGTTTACTTTGGTAATGGCAGAAAGAACTCCTCAACACTGTCATACACACTATAGACGGTCAGTTAACAGTGTTATAAGTCAGAGAATATTTTTGGCGTTTATCTGATCCACCAACATTTATTTTAGTGAGAAATCTTACATTTTTTAAACTATTTACCTGTCATTCCCATGATCAGAACGCTGCCCCTAAAATTTCACAAGATCATTAATATAAATGGGCTACTAATGATTTTAACTTGGGAATTCAAGTGTAGCACAGGAACAGATTAGCAGTAAATTGTCAATGTGGCAGTAAATGTGCAGAATAGACTACAGTGTGTCTCAAGACCAAGGAAAGACTCTGTAATTTCTCAACTGCTATGTAACGTTGACCTAGCTGCATGTCATTACTACCTACGTGTCCAGTGTTTAGTTTGCAAATAAGACAAATGTAACATTAAGCTTGATGGTGGTTATGCGGTGATGTATTCTAGCTGTATCTGCAGCACTGTCTTGGCTCACACTAGCTGTGACAGACTGAACACTTTTTCTTTTACAGGGACTTTAAGGAGAGACAGACATTAAATGGCCCCCCCCCAACACCAAATTCCCTTTTAGAAGAGCTTTGGAGCACATTTGCCAAGAAAAATAAAATGCTAACCGTAGAAACACTAGGTAAAATAAAGTATGATAAGGTTGTCTGATGTTGACTGCTGTTAGTTACTGGTTTATTATTTATTATTTATGGTTTAATAATGTTTGTAATGATTACTAATTTGTAGCTTATTGTACTCAGTTCCTAATGGCAGTATGCAGTAAATGGTTGCCCTCTGTGTGGTATTAGAAAATAATTAACATAACTTGTTAACAACAACACTTATGAACATTATTGAGATTCAGAGATAATGACAAGAGAGGAGCTGTTTAAGATTAGAGAAATCAGTGAAAGAACTATCTGAAATAATAAGACAAACTGTAATTTGATCTGACCTGAGAGTTTCCAGCGTACAGTTTGAACTCTCTAGACCAGCCGACAGCTGCCTCACTCCTAAATCCGTCAGTTTGTTGTAACCCAGGTCCAGGTCTCTCAAAGTAGAGAACTGGGAGCTGAGAACTGAAGACAGGGCTCCACAGCTCCACTCTGAGAGGTTACAGCCACTCAGTCTGAAGAGACAGTAATTAACAAGAAGACAAATAACATTTGTGTTCAAATGTAATCCTCTTTGATAATAATGCTGGAAATCGGTTCAAATCTGAACAGATTCAGAGATTCAGAATTAACATGGAAGAGGCTGTTTTCACTTCATGGAGCTGACAGTTTAGAGAAACATTTCAAATAACTGATAACAAACTAACTTGATCTCACCTGAGAGTTTCCAGTGTGCAGTGTGGACTCTTTAGTCCAGCAGACATCAGCTTCACTCCTGAACGCATCAGGTTGTTGTTACTCAGGTCCAGCTCTCTCAGATTAGAGGACTGGGAGCTGAGAACTGAAGACAGAGCTTCACAGCTTCTCTCTGAGAGGTTACAGCCACTCAGTCTGTAGAGACAATAATACACTTATTAAAAAGCAGTACATTGAAAATACAGCAGAGTATTTAAATTATGATATATAAATCCAACTATCTCTGTACTTACAGAGCTTTGTTGGAGGCTCAGCTCGTTCCTTACAAAAGTGACATGTTGTCGT
>NW_023339807.1:7835607-7836415 GCF_004916995.1 Morone saxatilis
TGTTCTCCTCCAGCAGCTGGAACAGAATATTATATGAGACATCCATGTTGGACAGACTGACAATCTACTGGTCTAAAAAGTGCAGCATGGAGATTATTGTGAACACAATAGATGTAAAAGTAGTTGTTGTCCATGTACAGACCATAAATATGGACGTCCAGGTGTGTTTATGCTGCTGGCAACTGAATGGAATCCTGAGCTCTCCTGGTCCACTCTGTGGAGGAATCATGAGGAATTAGCTCACATTATGTCAGTCCCCACAGAGACAAAAACAAGTAAAAGGTCAATAAAGTGATATCTGGATGTGAACAGTAAATCAGATGACTCCCTGTAGTGGTAAAGGTTTAATAGTTTCACTGATTCCACTGAGAATCAACAGCTGAATCAGCAGCTGTTTGTAACATTCAGCTCAGTGTTTTGCTTCACCTGTTTGGTTTAGTCTCAACAGCTCTCGCCAGCCACTGCATATACCTCTCACTGTAGACTGCCAGAGTTCCTTGGAGTTAGGCAACTGCAATGGGATTGGGATCCCAAGGGACCCAACGCAAACCTTGCAGGACTTTGCTGTAGGTGGGAGCTGCTCAGTGTCTGCTTGTATCAGACTGGTTGTACTGGGCAGCTCCCAGATTGTCCCAAATGCAAAAAAACGGGCCCACATGAACAGTCCAGTGAATTATAATATATATATATATATATAATAAACTTTTGACTTGATTTGACTTGACTTCACTAGCATAACCCAAATCGGTCAGTTACAGCTTACATCTGATCAGTAGATAGAGGTTGTCCTTTAAAATCAATGAAATGT
>NW_023339807.1:7836511-7839320 GCF_004916995.1 Morone saxatilis
GATCCTGAAAGAAAAACAGCTCAAATATATGTGCATGTTGAATAAAAACTAATGAAAAATATCTTCAGTCTTTTAATTCAGACAACAAATGTCACCAATAACTTTTTGTCAGTTTTAAATTCTCACCTTCCATCATCAGGTTGATTAAAAGCAAGAGGAGGCTCCATGGACAGATCACTCTTCATGGACACACAGCTGGGTTCAGGCCCAGGGAGATAAAGACAAAAACAGATAAAGTAAAAGGTCAATAAAGTAATATCTGGATGCGAACAGTAAATCCGATGACTCCCTGTAGTGGTAAAGGTCACTGTACACTGCGGGAGTGCCTTGGAGTAAGGGAACTGCATTAGGATTGGGATCCCAAGGGACCCAACACAAATCTTGTAGGATTTGCTGCAGGTGAGAGCTGCTCAGTGTCTGCTTGTATCAGACTGGTTGTACTGGGCAGCTCCCAGATTGTCAAGCAGGTGAATACGAGGCAACAAGATCCAAATGCAGACAAGTGGGCACACATCAACAGTTCAGTGAATTATAATATATATATATAGCTATAGTGTATACATAATAAATGTTTGACTTGATTTGACTTGACTTGACTAGCATAACCCCATTTTTACTGTCAATTACAGCTTACATCTGATCAGTAGATGGAGGTTGTCCTTTAAATTCAATGAAATGTTGCTTCGACTGGTCACTCTTGAAGAACAGACAACTGGGTTCAGGAGAGTATGATCTCTGCTGCTGGATACTAAAAGAAAAATATTTCAAATATATGTGCATGCTGGTTAAAAACTAATGAAAGATATCTTCAATCTTTTAACACAGACAACAAATCAGTTTTAAATTCTCACCTTCTGTCAGCAGATTGTCTAAAAGCAAGAGGAGGCTCCATGGACAGATCACTCTTCATAGACACACAGCTGGGTTCAGGCCCAGGTTCAGATCCAGATCCAGGTCCAGGTCCAGGTCCAGCAGAGTCTGCTGTGTTCTGCTGCTCTGGACTTCAACAAAACACACACGTAGTTCTGAGTGTGAATAATGATGGTGTGTGGGGTGATTGGAGCTTTGACATGGAGAAGAGTCATGGACAGTTAAGCCCCTCTCACACTGGACAAAAAAACGCACTAACATCTGGGTATTAGAGATCCTCTTCTCACCTCTGAGTTTTGGTCCTTTTAGAGGGAGGGACTCTCGCCTCTCTGTCCTCCCACTGATCCATAGCAGAGCCCACACAAACACAAAAACCTGTTGGGAGAGCTCAAACATTATATCCCATTATTCCTCATCATCATTTAACCTCCGTGCTGTGGCTGGAAGCATTATGTTCTTGGGTTGTCCATCCATCCGATCCTTGTGAATGCCATATCTATGGGCTATTATAGCCATAATTTTAGAATGAATTGGCCGATTCCTGATTTCACACACACTTTTCATGTTGACTGGAACAACATGAAGAGTAAACAATAAGTAGGACAGTACAGGCTTTCGTCTTTCCATCTCATCCATTCTGCCATTCCCTTACTCCCTCTTCACTGAATTTCAAGTGTTCGAGGAATCAAGTGACTGCATGTACTGGATTATTATCATCATCCTGTGTGTGTGAGTTTCACCTACAGTTCATAAGGTATAAAAATGGCATTTTGTGAAGCTATACTCTATAAGATCATGTGTAATGTATATTCACTGGAATCATATATACTGTATGTAACATCAATGTAGTGATAACTTCCATTTAGCCCAATAAATTGCACTTTATACCTTGTATTAAATCCCTTACAAGTATTCATTACATACGTTATTAGTCTAAACAGCAACTTGATAAGCAGAGGCATATGATCTCAGGGCAGTTATTCTAGTTCTTTCTTTGGGATTGATATCACTATTCACTTCTATTTTACTGACTTTGAAAGTTCTTCAACATTTAAAATGTTGCTCTTTTTCCAAGTCTACTATATCACGCTTCATCATGCTATAACTGCTTCTCTCTGTTTCATATCAGTGTTGTAAAATGCTGAAGTTGTTCTAAAGAGAACTTGTTGCTTAGAGTTACATTTCATAGTTTCATGTCTCTGAGGGAACATGTTGAACTTGATTTGTCTTGCGTTTTCCAGCAGAGATCCTAACACACTGAGTCTTTCCTAAACGTAGCACTGGAAGATGACACATACTTCACTGAAGTAAAACTACAAATACAACAAAGTAATTATTTTATCATAAAGTGGAATAAGGGACCAGGAGGAGATCAGAAATGTAACTGGGGCCAAGGCAATGCAGTGCCTTATATGTAATCAGCAGGATATTTTAGTTGATTGTGAATTTTACAGGAAGCCAATAGACGGATGAAGAACAGGGTTAATGTGGGGCCGACAGTTAGTTCTTCTTTCACATAATTGTGTGTGTGTATTTGTGTGTATGTGTGTGAGAGACCTTGGCAGACAACTCTCAGCATTGCCTATACATATATATATTTTTTTTATTATTCGGCGCACTAGATATAACTTTAACATTATTATGATTAATGATCATCAGGCTGTTTGGGTGCCCACACTCGCGTGTAAATATAAAAAAATGCAAAAACGTACCGCTGATTCTCCGTCAAGGACTCTCCACACCTGTAACTGTGAATCCTACTGTCTTTCTTGCCAATACACTCCAGCATCCAGGCGGTAGGACTGGTGTATAGAAATATATCTGACAGAGAATGTAGGAAGTCACATAAAGAGGACAAAGTGTACATCCTCAATTGTTTTGGTGCGCGTCTGATTAGTCCCTCCCACCCGAGATTGTTTTTGGCGTGGTTACGGCCGAC
>NW_023339807.1:7839420-7874460 GCF_004916995.1 Morone saxatilis
CGCCCCTGCGCTCCGCCCCTGGCTGATATGTTCCTGCTGACTACAAGCACATGACCAGGCGTGTTTACACCTGCAGTGACAGCTAACAGCGACTGTATCACTGACAGGGACGCCCGTTGTTCAAACCCGACAGACGAAGCGACATTGTCCGGAGAGGTTCTTGTTGAGCGGACTCTCACTGGGACTTGGTAAGTTAAGTTAGCTCTATTGTCAGGGCTGGCTGTGTTTTCTTCTTCCAGTCTGTGATGTGAGGACGCAGTCGGCTCTTCCGTAGCAGCGGCTGCTAGGCTAGCATGCTAACCTGTGTCAGTCGTTAGCTTGCTGCTGCTGCAGCATCACCACCCGAGCAGGTTCAACTTAGATATTGTATTCAATTAAATGATTTTAGTGTCATCTTTATACAGCTTCGTAATCTTAAAGGTTATTATAGTTGTTAGCTACTTTTCGTGTTAGTTGGTGGTAGAGTTCATAGACACATAATAGTGTTAGTAGCTTATAAATGGTTTGAACAGGTTGGTTGAGCACCGAGAGCATGGCAAACCTTGACTTACTGCCAAGGTTTATTGATATCCACATTTCTATATTCCGTCCCATAGCTCCAGGCAGCCTCGGCCCATCTGTGCCCCAGGAGGGAAGCTACATCCCCAGCCACAGGCTCTAGGAAGCAGCCCTGTGTTTCTGTCCACCATGGACGAGACAGATGTGGAACGTGAGTCTCTCCTCAGTTTGCTTATGTGTCTGCCTCTATTCAGCTCCATTCATTCATTTGCTCTGTTTGACACAGCTCTGAACGCTAAGCCATGCATATTTTTGTCTGGCCATTTGTGTTTACATGTCTCTCTTCTTTCTACATTTTAATTCTCCTACTCCGTCTCTGTTCTGTTGTGTTTTCCCTCCAGAGGTGACCCTGGCTCTACTAGATGCAGCCACCGATAAAGACGCAGAGGTCCAGGAACAGGTCAGAAAGTCTATGTTGACCCTGGGAAAACAGCAGCCTGACAGAGTGTTAGCCATGTGTCAGGACTACCTTCTGAAACACCCAAAGGTAAAGAATACACCTCTTCGTCAAACAGCTCTCAGCTGAGAAAACAAACTTGGGTGAAGTGGAAGCTGTAGGGGACGTCCTCCATTCCTGTGATTTCTGAAGGGAAAAGGAGGAAATACTGTCCTTTTAAACTGTTAAACATTAAGCTGGATTGCAGCAAGCACTAAAAGTCGTACTTGTATGATGGAAATGTCTGTAGTTTTATTAGAGATTTGTGTTGACTCCAGTAACCCCTTCTAACAATAGTCTGCTGCTAATCTGTGTCACACTTTAAAGGCCTCTCAGAGCCCCTAGCATGTGGTTGCACAGCCTGATACAGACAGCAAGGCCAGACGTTCCCTCTTGAGGTTTCACACATGTACAAGATGTAAACATTGCAATGCCTAATGTATTTCTGTCAGAGAGAGAGTCTGACTTTCGGTCTGAGGTTTTCTGATATCACAGATGGCAGCCAGCAGCATAAATCATTATTGATCAATCTGGTGATTATTTTTTAAAATTGTGAAATTGCCTATAAAATGTAAGGGAAAAACATAGTGAAAAAAACAATTTCCTAAAATCCAAGAAAGATGGCATCCTCATATTGTTTGTTTTGTTTGACCAACAATCTCAAATATGAACGTTACAGTTAAATAAGAAAGAGAGCAACAACAGACTTTTTTTTTTTTTAATCTGTAAACATTTTTCTGATTTAAAATGTTTTTATTTTATTCTATTGAGATATTTACTAACACATAAAGCCCAACCCTATTTAAACCTGTATGGGTCTTTAAAATAGAATCAGTCTACCTACAAAACTGAAACTCACTAACCACTAATGTAGCTTGATTTTTAAAGGGAAAATATCCCTTAAATTCAGTTACTTGTAACACTTTAAATTTCACCACAGAGCTCTGACTCAACTCTTGTCTTGCAACATCTTATTATGCCACAGCCCTTGACTTTGTGACTGTCAGATGATAGTATCATCACACAGAGGAAATGTCAGAAGAAACATCAGTGACAGTGTTATTTATATTGTGTTGAATGTGCTGTGTCATTTTTTTCTTTTCCGTTGTGAAAGACTCTGAATTTGCTGCTGTTTTATGCAAATAAATAAATACCATGCCATTTACCTGTGCATATGCATATTATATTTTTTATTATTTTAAATGTGTTCTTTAATGTTGTTCATGTCCTCTTTCTCTTTTTGTCTCTTATTGTCTTCCTCCCCTCTAGTTGGTGGTGACCCACAGAGTTGTGATTCTTCAGACTATTGAGCTGATTGTGGGCTGCAGGATAGAGCAGATCAGTTACCCGAGGATAAAGAGTATCATCTCCCTTGCCTCAGACGAGATGACACGATCAAAAGTAAAAGATGAGACGTGAATTATTCAGTTTTTTAATGTCTTGCAGAGGGAAGATGATTAAATGATGTACCTTACTGTTTTCTCTGTCTTCCTGGTTAATGTAGGAGGTCATCCCTGACTGGCAGCAGGCAGCCAGTAATATCTTGGTTGCTGTGGGTAACAAGCACATCAATGACATCATGGAGGAGATACTAAGCAAGTTTCAGCCAGGGCTCCTACCTCACTTCTTTGTGGTACAGACACTAGCCAACCTTTCTGACTCCAATGGTAAGAAAATATTTACACACACACACACACACACACACACACCAGGAAATCAGAACTTCTGCTCACAAAGCAGGTATTCAGAGGTTGTTGAGAAAGACATGAACTTGTTAAACCTGCCCATAAACTGCATTTGCAGGCCAAAGATTTTGCACACCACCAGAACAGGTTTGTTTAAGAGCTGTCTCTTATGGTTTGGGGAGTTTACATTTTTTACATTGAAAGCTCTTGCACGGAGCTATGCACTCACACCAGCTACAGTAAGGCAATCTATTAGTGTCGGGTATGTGAAGCCTGATTTATTTCCAATCCTCTGCCCTGCTCCCAAAGTTGCCCCTTGGGCACTAATTTAAAACACTCCCCCCTCTTACTAAAGCAGTTTTTGGATTAAATGAGCATTATGGTGGCATGAACTGCAGATAATGACAAGAACAAATAAATATCACTGAGCAGTTTCAATGAATCATATCCACACTGACAGTGAAGCAAGAACAGACAATGTAGGTTTTAAAGTGTTGCAGATGTAATTAAACCTAAATTTAAACTTGAGTCTTTTTTTCATGCTGTGAATAAAGTGGGGTTACAGACTGACAGTGGAGCTAATAAGTTCTCAAACACACATTAATGCAGGTCTACTTCATACTTCATACATACATCATATGCATTTGCATCTTTATGATGTATCAAAATATAGATATTGAATTGAATGAGCAGATACTAAAGGACTAAATAATAATAAATGATCTAATCTGGATCAGGGTTTAAGAATCCCTTGCAGCTCCCTGTTCATTGTGTGTTACCAGCATATACATTTTAGAGGAAGCACAAACTAGAGTCAGTTTTTGTAGGTGTAAATCATTGACCAGTACAGAGACATGTTGAAAATAATTTGGATTTTTAACATGTTGTTTGCTTATATATTGATTTATTGATTTGCAGTATGCAAAGATAGATTTCACTGGGGACTAAATTTGTCCTCCTTTTCTCCTCTTTTTTTACATTCTCCCTTACTGCAAAGTAAATACAATGTATGTGTCCCTGCCTTACAGAGGAAGTAGTAAGTAATAATGTGCCATTAATGCTGTACTTTCCTTGTTCTCTAGTTTATGGCATGGTACCCTTCCTGAATGCTATTCTGGGCACCATGTTGCCCATGTTGAGCATGGCCAAACAGGACAACATGAAATGGGTCTTCTCTTCTGGTAAGAACCTCCCTAACATGCTTTTTTAAATTGTCATAATTGTTGAAGTATATTAATCACTCTCCAAAAGTTGAAACACTACCTCCAAGTATTCAGGTATTCCTCCAAAAACATTAAAGTTTTCTTTCCCTCCAGCTCTGTGTCATTTCAGCGACAGTATCCTGGAGTATCTTGCCAACCTGGACAAGGCTCCAGATCCCACAGTCAGAAAAGACACATTCTCGAGTGAAATCTATGCTGCTTTCGACATCCTCTTCAATAACTGGTTACAAAGCAGGGAGTCTAAGGTAAGGTCACTATTGGTCAATGTTGGGGGATGAGCAAGATGGTTTGATATACAGTGGACTATACCACCTACAAAGAGGTTGGCATTTGGTATTAGGGCAGTATTGAAAGAAGTTGAGTAAGTAGGGAATCTGAGGTAAAGCCATCTAAAGCTTGACATTTTGAGTTAGAGATGAGATACAAAGATGGTTGTGGCAGTCCAAAAGGCATAAAGCACTGCAGTCTTAAAAAAAAAAAAAGAAAAAAAAAAGATTTAGCCGTACAGGCATTAAAACTACCAGAAAATCCCTCCTTGCACCAAAAAAAAAAATACCTGACAGGTCATCATATTGTAGGCATAGGGAGATTATAAAAGCAGTAGTTTTGGTACAGTTGGTTCTCCTAAAAGTCATTCGATAACATTGGAATTTCCTCAAAATGTGCTTTTCTCTTATCCAGAATTATGATGGTCAATGTGTCATTTTCTGTTCCCATCTGACTGAAACAACATGGTAACCACTAGCATCCTGGCCATAGTTTCGATCATGTTAATACAAGTTACTAATTGTGTTTGTAATGAATCTGTACATGGCCCAGTTGACTGAGTCTAACAATTTAACCAGCATGTCTTCGTGCTGCATTACAGAAAGCAGGGAACCTATTAGTACTAATTATGGTTAATTTTAAACAACATCCACAATTCTTACAGTGACAGAATATTTTCTTTAATCACTTTTCTTTTTTAGTTGTATTGTACATTTTTCCACCTGAAAAATGAAGTATAGAACTGTGATGAAATGGTCACAAAGTGCAAGTTGTGGTATCTTTTCAGTGGTGTAAGAGACTTGCCCTTTTTGTTTCTTTCTGTCTACACACACCTGCAGTAGTTTATGTTACAAGTTAGTGAATCTGGGTCACTTGACATCCTGTCTTTCTGTCTCTGTGTGTTCCAGTTGAGGCTGACAGTAGCTGAGGCAGTGGGCTCTATGTGCCACCTGATGGCCAGTGATAAACTGGAGGAGCAGATTCCTAAACTCATTCCTGCCATCTTGTCCCTGTACAAGAAAAACAACGAGCACTATATCATTAGCAAGGTGGGTATGGGCTGCAGCATGAGCACAGTGGACTGTTTATTATGAATTGTGTAACGTGGATAATTTGTGTTAACAAAATATAAATATAAATATATAAAAGTGTGCTCGTCGTCTAAAACCGGTTTCCTATAACAGTGTGTGTAACATGGCCCCAGTAACTGTGACATTACACAATTAAGTGAACTTTTTCACAGGGTGAGTACTTTCTTCCTTTCTTCTGCCTCCACTCAGAGTCTGTGCCAAGTGATTGATGCTTCTGTCAACATGGGCAGCAGGGTGCTGGAGACGCAACTGGACAGTTTGCTCTTTGCTCTGCATCAACAGGTACACATTAAGTACATACTAATTCAAATACTGCAGCTTTAAGCTTGAGTGAACCAGGTGACCTATGCATGACTGAGCTCATAAAAAGGTGGAACTAGGCTGAAAATGTGCTCATAGAGACTTTGCCAGGTATTGTTGACCAGATGTTTACACAACTTTTGAATTTAGGTTAGGTTAGGTTGATAAAATGGCAAATAAGAGGGAAAATGTTTACGGTTGATGACCTCATTGTCTGACATATTAAAAAAAGAGTTAAACGTATAATATGTCATTTTTTCAGCTAGGAGTGTCTTTCACATCGAAACAGAAAAAGATGTAGTTTGATGACGTCATTAAGTAGCGTTGAATAATGGGAGTTGATGTATTAAGTTGCAAAAGATGATGATTCGCTCTGTTGGAAGGTTAAACAAGTCGAACCATATACACATTGGTACAATAAATAATGTTATCAGAAAAGCGACGCCCTGATAGCTCCCCTGGTAGACCTGGCACCTCATGTACCAAGGCTGAGTCCTCACTGCAGCAGCCACAGGTTCGACTCCGACCTGTGGCCCTTTTGCATGTCATCCCCTCTCTTTTTCTCCCCCCTTTCCCGTCACTCTTCAGCTTTCATTATCGATTAAAGGCAATAAACTTTAAATAGAACTTTAAACAGCAGTAGCAGTGCCCAGTAACAAACAATGCTACCACATTATATTGGCTGTACGTGGATCTGTCAGCTCTCTCAGTAGTGTACCACTTTCTGTCACAAGACTAGATTGATGTCATGCCGACTGTAATCCAGTTCATGTGTCTCCATGTGTCTTCCTGTTCATTGACAGAGCGGTTCACCAAATTGAAACTACAAATCTGTGAAAACTTGTGGGCAGATTGAATTACTTTGTTTGCGTCTTATATTCGCCTTATTCTGTGTTCTTTAAGATGTGTCAAACGCCTGTTGGAGAGTCAGATGTTTTCATAACCTTGTGACTCAGCTGATTGACTATTGCAACATTTTACCACAATGACTCTGTCAATGATGTGTGTGTATGATTGGGATTGACTGGTGGGGGCCGAGAGTATTTTAACCAGAATGTTACAGCCGCAGTAAAACAGTGACAGTTATTATTCTCTTAAGTCTTATAACTGTGTTTGTAAATGCCAAACTGTACATGTATGTGTGTAACTGAAGTTGATATAAGTTCAGCTTGAAAACAAGAACAAATGTTGTTTTCAGAATATAAAAAGGTGGCTTTGGAACGTGGTCCTTCTCAGTTCTCAGTTCCTATTTCCATTATAAAAACTTTCCCAAAGTAGGAGTCTGTTGCTACGTTCACACAACAAGCCTCAATTCAGATTTTTCTTTGGCTGTTCACATTATTTGTTAAATGTGGCTCAAATAAGATTCCAGTCTAAATAGTTCATGGTCCTGAAGCGAGCCACATGACAACATAGATCTAGAGTGACATAAAAGTCACATGAATTCTGACATGACTGTTCACACAGAGGTTGCACTGAAAAGATCAGATTCAGATTGTGCTGTTCAGATGTGATCTGAGTCATATACGAGCAAAAACAATCTAATTTGGGTCACTACAGTGTGAACACCTGTGGTAACTTCTCATGTGTGACCTGTAGCTATAAAAAGAGCCAGCCACTCCCTTGGACAGAAGAATGAAAATCACTGCAAACTTTTTTTAATTTAACATTATTTTCCTCATTGTTATTATTACAACTACATGCATAGAAATCATGATTACAGTAAGAGATTTTTGTTGCATTTGAATAAACGTATCTATAATTGTAATGATTTTCCCATGTAACCAAAATGTCCGACATTGCTCTCACATCATGGCATATATCGTTGTTCAAAGCTGTAACACAAAACGGTGTAACATTTACTTTGTGCCCTCCAGGTGTCTGCCCCTGTTGATTACAGTAACCCTCCTACTGTCAAGAACCACAATGAGGTCCTCCGCTGCTTCAGCTTACTAGGTAAGCTATTTCAAAATATAGGACAACTAACGTTAGCTATGTTCCGGGTGAGCAAACTGATGCAGAAGTTGCCGTTGCGCAGCTAACATGCAGAGAGGACAAGACAATTTGGCTAGCACACCAGCTCCGGACAGCGATACTGACCACTCTCCTGCTACGACAGCTAACTTCACAACAACAAAAATCGTAGCTGGAATGGCTTGACTAACAAGTTAGTGCAGGGGGCTCGGTCCGATCCACTTTGTTTCCCCTTTACAGAACCAGAGCACACACGGAGCGGAAAGACTGTGAGGAGATATTCATGGTATTAGATTAGAGTCCCATTACCTAGAATCGCTTACCCAACCTTTGATTTATGCTCATTTTTAAAACAGTTATATAAGAAAGTTGACGAATGTTGTCCAACAGCATCAGGCCTTTCTATCTGTTTTACTTCTATGGAGTCACAAGAACAGTAATGAGATCATCCATTAGTGTGAGGCTCAGTGTCCACCACAAGATAATCATATTAGCTGTGACTGCTGGTCTACTTCGCCTCCTTCTCTCTGGTCTTTCCTGTGTTTTGCACTTGTTTTTGTATTTCTGTGACAAATTATGCATTCCTTTCCTTCTTTGTACTTCCACACCTCTCTGTATAGCTAACTCCTTCCCAGACCGGCTGGGTATATTTGTTCTTCAAAAGTTGGAGAACAGTAATGAGCGAAGCAGGGTTGGCTCCCTGGCTGTGCTTCGTCACCTCATCAACTCTTCAAGTAAGATAATACATGTGCATCCCCAGCTCATCCCATACACACTTATTTGTTACTCCACATTGATTTAGCATAAGGGAATGTGTCTGTGTTTGTGTGTGCGTTGCAGCTTCCACAATGGAGGGCAAGAAGCTGCTGATTCTAGCCAGCATCAGACAGCCAATGGCCGACCACAGCAACAAGGTAACACACATGTAGACACACCCTGTTTCTATGTGACATAAATAGGTTTAGTTTTAGTATTTTTATTTATGTCTCTCACTCTCTCTGTGTCCCAGGTCAAGAAGCACGTGATCCAGGTGATCAGTGCGATGGCTCATCATGGCTACCTGGAGTTAGAAGGAGGGGAGTTACTGGTTCGATTCATCGTTCAACACTGTGCCTTACATGACACATATCAGGTATCAACAGTTTTATTATATTTATTTAAAATCTTGTATATGTGGCTCCTGTAGTAGTTTTTACAAAGCTAATAAACGACAAAAAGTTGAAGAAAACAATTAAGCAAACAAACGCATACATGTACTGTGTCTATATTCCTATATTCCATTGCGTTGGAATAAACAACATTTATCCATGTGTGATTGTATCTGTGTGTCTATAGCGAGGCCAAAGACCCACAGATCCAGAGGAGGTGACCAATGAGTCACTGAGGACGATGTGTGACAACACCCTTCATCTCCTGACCACCACTGTTGGACGACTAGCTGATGTACGTGATCCATCTGCTTGTTTACCCGTCTGTCTGATCTGTTGGTGACTGCTTCATCTCCCCAAGTCCAAGAACTGATGATGTTGTTGCAGATGTTTGTTTCACTGCATGTTTTTGAAGCTTGAGCTTTGTAATGAATTTGTTGTTGTTGTTGTTGTTGTCTTCTTCTATTGTGTGTTAGACAGATGGAAATTGTTCAGAAACATAACATATGTATTTTCTTGTCTGTAGGTTCTGTGGCCAAAGCTGCTGTACTTTCTGACCCCTCCACAGTTCAGCAATGCCACCACTCCTCTGTGTAAGAGTTTGATAGAGCTGGGCAACAAGAAGAAAAATAACCAGGATCCCAGCTTCAACATAGACTTTACACAGGAAGGTAGGAGGAATATTTACTGACTATAGTATAGTATAGTATAGTATAGTATAGTATAGTATAGTATAGTATAGTCAGTAAGTATAGTAACTGAGATATAAGTCACATGTAGGAAGTGTGGATTATGGAAATGATAGTATCACAAATCAGTTCATAAGCATTGAAGTTTGCAGTTTGAAAGTCACCATTTCCTGTTTTTCTGTGTGATCCATTCCAAGCTAAATGTGTCATATTTCTCTCTTCCAGTCAATCTGCCTTCTCCTCAAACACTAATGGTCCGACTGCTGGTAAGTAAATCCAAATCTGGTGACTTCATATCGAGCCAAGTAGATTGCTAAACATCCAGTGTGACTGTCTGGAGTAACAGATTGTAATTAAATATAATGAATGAATTGCAGCCCTTGGTTTAGATAAATTATTTATCATGCTAAATAATCCTTATCAGTTGTCAAGTCTGATTTTCCCTTAAATGTTTCAGTCACAATCTGTGACTATTATTATTATATTAATATTTAGAGCTGTTCTGACTGTATGTTCAGCCTGGACTAGGGATGAAAGGAGCTGTACTGCTATATTGCTTAAATAGGTAAAAGGTAGTGTGTAACATTCCTGACTGGTATCTGTTTGTCTGTTGTGTCCCAGGTGAATGCAGCGTTCCCGTTCAATAGCAGAGATCATGGAGCGCCGTCCCTCTTGCTCCTTCAGACCCTCAGTATCAACGTTCACCCCAATACAGAGATACTCTGGGAGAAAGAGATACCTCCTCTGTTGTCAGTGCTAGAGGGTATGGAAATATGTGGACATTATGTTTTGTATGCTATTTATATAAAATAGCTCTGGAGGAAGCTTTGTTTTCCTGTAGTGACAACAGAGTGGACACTTATGTCTGGGACCTTTTTATATCTTTTTATTCCTCATTACAGTAGTTTTCTCCTCCATAGCAGAGTGGTCTGACTATGTTTTTGTTTCCAGAATCAACTGCAGAGAGCCTGGATAAGAAGCACTGGGATGAAAAGTTGCTGAAGGTGTGCTTGTCTGCTGTATATGGACATATTATCTAATTTACATTATGTGTGTTTTAAATTGAAATAAAACCAAAATGTGATGATAGATAGAAATTTTATTTTTTTCCCCCAAATTAATTGATAATTGTCTTCAGCTCTTGTCTAAAATCCTGGCTACTATCGATGATGACAAGTGGGTGTGTCAGTTGGCAGCTGAGTCAACGAGGTACCTCTCCACATATAACAACGCCTTAGAGGAGAAGGTAAGTGCTTTAAACAGCCCTTTCACCCATAAATCAAGAGCGAGCTGTTTGCAAACTACTGCTTTGGTATAGTTACTGATGTTTGTCCAGTGACATTAAATGAATGGACATAGGTTTGTGGTTTGCCAAATTGCTAAGCCCCCCCACAGCAAGCCTAATTTAGAGCATCATGTTATTAAACTCAAAAAGATGACTGTGTTGAACAGTGGTTCTCATTCTTTGGGGGATTGTGACCTTTTTAAATGGAGCCATGCCTTCTCTTCATTACACAGTTTTTACACAGAGGTGAAAAGTTAAACCCAACCCCGGTAAAGGGTAGAGACTGTGAAGCTGTCTAATTGGATGAGAACCATTGATGAGGTTTGTACAGTATGTGAAAAATATTTAACATTTTTCTCTTTCTCCAGAGTTTCCTGTATCGATGTATAGGGGTGACCCTCCAACAGTGTTTTAATAAGGAGCTGGTTAAAAAACAGCTGCAGGAAATCCTCCTCACAGCACGACACAATGACGCAATCGAAAGAGAGGTACTTGAAACACAGACGTCATATGATGATTTCTTTGGTGTTTTGGTTTTGCAAGAATCAGAAAACATCTTTCAATGATTGGTATTGTGTCTTCCACACCTGAACAGGTTTAAGGTCTAACTTTGTGTCATCTGTATTTATCAGGGAGTTGCAATGGGCATCGGATTGTGTGCCAACAGCCACTTAGAGGGAACTCTGGCCAAGCTGGACGAGTTTGGCAAGTCTGATGCCTTCAAGAAGTCACCGAGCATCTTCAACCTTCTCAAAGTACAAGGAACTTTTATGATATCCTTCAATTAGGTTGCAGTACTATTAATGTGAAAGAGTTTCATGTGGCGCCTTCATCTCTGCTCTGCTTTACTTTCCTCAGGAGCGTAATGACGTTGAGGTAGAGAAGGTGAAAAGCACATTAATCTTGTGTTATGGTCAAGTGGCTCTGAACGCACCTCCAGAAAAGATACTGAACCGCATTGATCAAGACATCCTTCGCTGCATCAGTAAACACTTCAATACCAAGGTAATGTAAATACTAAGGTAACTTGACTTTGTTATTAAAGACAATTAACTTGTGTACAGAGAGCGCTGATGGTACGGAGAAACAAGGATTGCAATATGTAATAAAAGCTATGTTAAATATGATGTACAGTCTGTCATGTAAAAGTATACCAGCTAGAATTACAGTAGTTAACTGTATTCCAGCTAAATCCATTGTATTGAATTATGTACGATGACAGCATACTCAGTGGTCATCTATGGTTACTATTTTAATTAACTAATGTCAGTTTAGATTTTTAACTTCAAGTGAATTTTTCAGAGAAATGGACCCTCTGATATCCGTCAGCTTGTTCATTTAACACAACTCTAAACTTAAGCCAGCGCTGACCCATTTACTTTATGTGTGGGACAGGGATTGGGAGTAAACATATTGTATTACACCCTTTGTAATATGTGAGTCAGCAGCATATTAAACATCAAATGAGGGGGCGAAAACAAAATGATGGTATTTTGGTTGAAATAAGGTCTTATTGAGAATGAGAGTCTGCCACTGAAAGGATTTTATCAACAAGAGTAAACAAAGTACTTGGAGCAAATCTGCCCCAGTAACGAAATAATGAAAAAAGTAAAGAAACCATTGTAATTAAACCAGTAGATGCGTTTCAATCGGCATCATGAACTAGCATTTCATAATATGTTGATAAATCTGCAGCCTCTGATTTCAGATGTGCCACTCAAGAGTGCAGTGTCATTACACACGGCGGTCCACTGTCCACTTTACCTTCATTAAATCACGTTTAAATCACACCAGGCTGATACAAAATAACACACAGGGCACACGGCAACTCACCTTTGCAGTCCTTACCACAGCGGCCCGGATTGATTCCAACCTGCGGCCCTGTGCTGCATGACATCCCCCCTTTCTCTTTCTCTCTGTAAATATATAAATATATTAATATTTAAACCAAATAAAAACAATAAAGTAACCACACAAACCTCTACACATATCAGACTGGTCGGTTATAACTTGGTATTCTGCTGTGTATGCAAGAGACATCGTATTACTAGTCTAGATTGGCTGTGAGTTTATTTATTAATCCCCACACCCTCTGATCTATATTCACCTTGATCCAAATATAGCAGGTCTGCTTGGAGATGACCACGCAACCTGTGCATGTAAAACCCACAGCGTTGTGTTTGTTGTTGCCCGATTAAAATAGGGTCCCATGAACCTAATCTTGCAGGTAAGAAAGCTTTATTTATATGTGCACTGACGACTTTATCACTTTTATTTCATACAGGTTCTGGGGATTAAAGTAGAGACAAAGGTATCGTCACAGGAATATCAGGGCCTTTTCATCTTACCTTACTCTTCTTTGTATCTTTACCTCTGCACTGAACACTTGTGGTGATTATCGTCACTAAAGTCTCTACTGAAATCAAGAACACACAGCTTGATACAATAAAACAACTACTTTATCTTTAAGCTTTACTTTGCTGTATCCCAGTTATATTTCACTATGGTAGAGCACCAGATTTAGTGCTTTAAGCTCTGTTGGGCAGAAATGGATCAGTTGGAACAATACTGAGTAGAAAACACACTAATGACGACCACTAATGTTTGAAGTTGACTGTAGCTGTGCTCATTGTAATAAGTGAAAATACTCTACCTCAGTGAAATGTAGCTTTAAGTGATACACTGCCAAAATAATTTGAGTATCAGACATTCACTCATGTGGGCCTGAAAGTTGTCTGTTTACAATGGATTCTAGTTGAGAATAATTTTCATCAAAATGTCTTATATCACACCATCAACTAGAAACTTTTCACAGTCACTTGTATTACCTGCAGGCAGTGAGTGTTTGATACTGTGAGCTAGATCAGGGGTGGATTATCACTCTCAACGCACTCTAACATAAAACTAGGATCTGGTTACTAGATAGTGTTTCCAACCCTGCATCCAAAGTTGGGGATAATAAATAAAAGCCTCAGTGTTTTGCTCTGGCTATTACTGAACTCAAATACAATGCAAATCTAATTGTCCTTTGAGTAGCTTTATCACCCGATGCTGGCAGGCATTTTTATGGTTACCTTATTTGGCTCTTCTATAAAGCTGGTTTACAATGATCCTGTTTAAATGTACAGAATGCAATTTTGTCTGATGCAAATAGTTTGGCAAAAATACTGCACACTGCCACAAGCCACATTTACATTGAGCTTTTTATGCTTAAGTTCAAGTGAAGTTAGTATATGCCATAAAATAATACCTTCACTTTCAGATCCATCTCCCTATGATCTACACGCTACGTTGTGTCATCCTTTTTTTCTTTCATTGCTTAATGGTGGATTGTTCTTGAAATGCTCACCAATGACTCATGCTTAGTGTTAAAGGGCTTTTTTTTAACTTCCTGCTAAATCTTAACAGCTCTTCGTGTCTCTTGGCTCTGAGCTCTTCTCACTTCTTAAACCAGAGCCTGCAGGTGGTTTGCTGTTGAACCAATCTCCTCTAATCACACAACTCTGATTTCAAACTTCTCTCCATCCATAGGCATGGATGATCAATCTACACTATTGGATTGATTGATGAACTGAGTGATTAATTAATTGTTTGATTTTTATATTTCCTGGAATGAGTTTTTTGCTTATGCTCACTCACTCGTAGAGTCTGCTGAAGGGGGCTGAGGTTGGGCTTGTTGCATTCCTTACAATTTGGAAAATGCAATTATCCAATTTTCTTCATCTTTAGCCTACTTTTCCTCTTGTCCTGAATCTTCTGATCTGTGTACATCCTCTTATTTATTCTGTCTCTCTGTATTTGTCAACATGCATCTATCACCGTTTCAGGACCTGACTATGAAGCTCAGTTTGATCCAGAGTGTTGGGCTCATAGCCAAAGCCATTACTGAGTGTGTGAAGAAACAAGGCTACGTCTTCTCTCGCAAACAGGAACTCATTAATGTTATGCTGGTCAGTAGTCGGTCATTTATGGTTTGTTAAAACAAGTCATTAATGTTTAATTGCTGATACAACAACAAGGATTTTCTGATCTCTTCCTGCTGTTATGTTTACCCTGGTCAGGATTTTATCAAGGCAGAGCCAGCTGATTCATTGAGGACTCCAGTACGCCCTCTTGTGATGACCACCTGTGCCAACCTAATGTATCCTTCATCTGTAAAAACACAATTGAACCCAAATGGATTTATTGATTGACAAAATAATGATATTCTATAAAATAATATTCTTTCTCAATATGTACACATACTGACATTAGTATGGCCTTGAGGTCATGATTAGTTTATTAATGAGTAAAGTTTGCATCAAAACTTAAAAAAACACTGCAGACTACAAATATGATTAAAAACAATGATTATGGTTATTAGCCAGTGTTTTATCTTTGACCTGTGGTGCATCAGGCCTCTGGACCCAGCGCTGAGTGAGAATGAGGGCTTTGACTTGCTAAAGGTGTGTGTGAACGGTGTCTTCTCTCTGCCACCTGAGACACACACTCCAGAGAAAACAAAAGAAGAGGAGATACTGGACCCCAAGCAGAGAAAGGTGACAGAGACGTGTACACATTTACACAACTAGATACCAAACCGTATCCTTCAATAACCCATTTTAACCCACTATAACATTCCTTCTTGTGCAGAGAGACGCACAGACCTTTGAAACATTTTGTGCAACGTTTTTCAAATGCTGTTTTCAAACTAACGTGCTGGTAAATCTGTACAGGCACTGTACAAAGACACGTTGGCTGCACTGCAGGAGCTGCTAAGAAGTGTGCTGGCAAGGGATCCCACACCTGATGGCCTGCAGAGTGTCTTTAAGGTGAAGCATGGTGTTATAGACTAACCAGATCTTCTCATTACAACATAGTATTGAGTACCAGAAATATTAATGTCACTGCAATATACTTTAAGAATCTCCACTTCAAATGATAACTTTCTTTAGCATCTTTCACTCTATGGTTTAAAAAAAAAAAAACTTACTTTCAAACATTTTACACCAACCCAGGACTAATAAAGTTAGGATCATATAACCAAAAAGGCAATTAATCAAGTCTTTGGTCCTGTTAGCTATGATTGAATCTCACCACTTCCCCTTGTGTGTTTCCCCCCTTTATCTCCTCGACTTGTTGTGCAGCCGTCTAATTAAAAAGAATAATTGGCCTTAGTGAACTGCAGCATACATCAGGAAGTAGCTTTCCCTGCTGAATTATACTGCAGCGCTGTCTTACATGATGTGTATTATTGTCCCGTGCAGCACATTGAATCATGGTTGAGCTCCGGACAGGACCATGAGAGAGAGAGAGCTGCCACAGCTACTGCTCATATACTGGCTTACTATCTGGATAACCTGACTGTCAAGGTACACACACACACACGGTAGATTTGATAATGGTCCTGATTGTATTGTATAAGCTATTTTAATTCACTAGCTGATCAGTGCTCTTCAGTATTTTGTCTTCACTTGATGTTATAACTGTTTTCTATGCATCTTTGTTTAGAACATGGTGTCCTTCCACAACCTTGGAGCTCTGCTGGGTCGACTGTCTCCACGATGTTCTGATCCTCACCCTGCTGTACGCACTGCTGCTGTCGACTGTATATACACACTGCTTTATATACAGCTACGCTATGAAGGTACAGTCCCCTGACCTTTTACCTTTGTCATTGTATTTTATATTATTTGCATTCACTTAACGGTCCAGTGTGTAATGTTTAAACTGGAAGGCGAGCGTTATTTAGATGTTTGGATGCAGCTTTTAGCTCCAGTTTTTTTATGTTGACATACAAGGACTAGTTTTTGTAAAGCTTGCTGTATTGACTTGATTTTATGTTTTCAATTATTCTCTGTGTGTAGGTTTCTCCCTGGATTATAAGGATGAAGCTGTGGACAGTCTGTTGCCCCTGAAAAACCGACTAGAAAACCCTGACCACTCAGTTCTATATAAGACCTGCTCCGACCTCACCAAGGTACATTTTGTACCGCTCAGCAAGGCTGTCTGAAAATTTGTCTTAAAATGTAACTTTCTGTTTCCTTGCCAAGATAGATTATTGTGCCCTTTAGTGTGACACTCAATGACATACCGTTACTACCACTGTTATGCCTTTGTCCTGCTGAATTCTGTCCACCACGATATAGTCACACAATCAATGTTACCTTTTTTAATGTTTGTGTCAAGTTAGTAGGCAAAGTACTAACCTGTATAGTAAAACTGTGTGACTGCGTCTTTTCCTGTGTGTGTCAGGTGATGAGTAAGCGTCTGCCTCAGCAGCAGCTGTCGACATTGGTGTTCATGTTGTTTGAAGGGCTGGTCGACAGTCAGACAAACTGCTGCAGAGCTTCATCTGTCATTCTAAATACTCTGCTGAAGAACAGAGGAGGGGGACTACAAGAGCTGGTAGCTCGCACACACACACACACACAAACCAGTTGTAGCTGATTACTAAACACAGTGCTTGTTTGTTTCCTTCTGTGTTGTATGGTGTGTATGTTAGGTCCCAGAGATGCTGGAGGTACTACATGTGCGTCTGCAGAGCATCACAGAGGAGCAGGTAAGAATCAGTATTACAACAATATACACCATACTTATATTATTCAATAGCTCTTTTTTTATAATTTAATATTAATTTGAATAACCAAGAAATACAGACATGATTAGACCTTTTGTGGCTTATTTTGAAATAATTTGTGTAAGACTTTTTTTTTTTTTGTACAAGTACCTAATATTTATCTAAATTATAATTAAGTCACACTGACAGAGCTGTCTCATTGTACCTGTGTTTAGGTGAGAGTGGCAGCGGGACAGACGGTACTAATCCTGGCTTCTCAGCATCTACAGACTGTTGTCACTGCACTAGTAAATCAACCACTTCCTTATGACAGGTATATATACAACAAACATGAAAATGTTTCATTAAGTAATGTTGATCCCCTTATTCTTTAGCTTTTCAGTTGCTTATTTTTCTTTGTAGGACAAAATATTCCTCACATACCTTTGTTTTTTCAATTGAAGATGCCTAAACATGCAGTTACTCTGTCTCTCTGTCCAGCTGGACCAGTGAGATGTGGATGGCCTTGGGAGCAGACCCCATTGTGGCCAGTCAGATCATTGAGATGGTGATGGAGAAGCTTGCCATCATGGCGCCCTACGTAGACAAGAAGGAGTCAATGATCAGAGGAGGGACAACAAAGGTGGCCACCAATCAGCCACTGGCTGTAAGTCACTGAATAAATTGTTCTATTAAGATTATGATGTTCATACACAATTACTTTTTTTTCAAACATACACAATTCCCACTAATAGATATAAGAAAACAATACCATAAAACAGATAATTTTGTCCGTAAAGGTTGACGAATCTTCAGTTTTGTGTCCTGTTGTTGAACTTTTCGTAGTAGTTTTACCAGGGTTTTTTTTTTCTTAAGTTCCACAATGTCTATACAGCGTAGGGAAAGCAGCACATAGCAGACAGCAGCTGTAGTTGTACATAGTATGTGTCTACACACAATGTGTTCAGGGACAGTAGTGGGAGCAGTTCACTCGCATTTTTTTTCAATCACTAGTTACACGTGTATGATATAAAGAAAAATGCTTCAGTTACATTAGTGAATCGTTAGTGAACTACGAGCCGTTGTGTGTGTGTGTGTGATAAAATAGAAGCATATCTGTCTCATCAGACGTGAGGGGAAAGACTAAAAAACATTAACTCGCCGTTACACAAAAAATAGGAGTTAGCTACGTTTGAGGTCATGCACCGCACTCCTCAGTTGGTTTCTGCAGCAGCTCCATACCAGTCAGAAACTGCAGAAGAGAATGATTCTCATGTGTTAACGTGTGCATGTGTGTTCTTTGTTTGCAGATGACATGTGGCCTCAAAGAACTGCTATTAAATGGCCAGAGTCAGGAGCCGGCAGTCAGTCTGTTTCCCCGTCTCTTCTCCTGCCTCACTGTCAGACTGGGAGCAAGCGTTGGAGTCTCCGCGCCGAAGGACAACAACACTAAACACGCTGCCTCTGTCCATGTAGCAGGGTGGGCATCTTTTCCTCTCTATAGCTAGTAAATTCAATATGCGGTACCTACAGAGATTATAAATGTTTATTTCAGGTGTATCTGTGCAGACTAACAATGTGGCGTAATTGTGTCTCAGGGTAGCAGCTGATGCCTTGCGAATCTTGTTAGCACGGGCCCAATTAGATGAGGTGATGAAAAGACTGGATGAGGATAATGCCTGGGATGCAATGAAGGAACAGAATACACACATTACAGGAGTTACACTACTGGCGAGGTATGTAGCTGTGGGGGCTCAGATCCCAATCAGAAATTCACACCAGGTAAATCCTGAAACTGTCCAGTAAAATTGTAGCTTGCAGTTCAATACATTTCTGCCAAACTGTTCAATAACATTCATGTGAAATAAGGGACTTGTATGTTTAAAGATCACCAGAAACTAAATGTGTGAATTAAAATGTAAATGAAACACAAACACACTCCTTATGCTTTGCTTTTTGCACTGCATATTTCCTCTTACAATTATTTTCTCTTGCTCGCATAACTAGTAAAACTAATTCCATTTGGTATAAAAGCCTGTGTAAGTTTGGGTATGTTTGTCTTGTCTATAGAGCAATGTCTAAGCATGCTGGTCCCAGGTTGCCTGCCATTGTAGAGTGTCTGTGTCCCTCCTTGAACAACATCTACGAGTGCCAGAGAATCACCATCACTGCTTTCTTCTCTGAGGTGCCACACCATGAACTTTTGCATTATGTTTTTCCATGTCAGGAGAATGAAATAAACAATAAATGCACCCACCTGTTGACATTATATCTAAATGACTAATATTTTGACGTGTTTTGTTTCTCTGTCCAGCTCCTAAACCATCACGTGGTGACAGAGTTGATGTTGATAGATGTGTTAATGAACAACATGATGGAGAGGATATCAGATCCCTGTTGCACTGTCCGCATGTTGTCTGTGCGGGGGCTGGGCAATATAGCTGTGGGATCCCCTGAAAAGGTACAACACTCACACACACATATAACAGCACAAGTTAATTGACGGCTAACCTCTTTGTGAGACTCTTTTGGACTCACTCGTCATCTCTTCCTCTTTCTCCCTCTCACTCTTTGTTCCACCAGGTGAATAAATATGCCAAGGAGTTGCTGGCAGCCATGAGTTCAGGCATGGAGGAGAAAGATGATCCGGGTAAGATCTGCAGTTACATCTGTAGTTTGGCTCTCCTGATTTATTGCAGTAATTCCTAAAGCTTACAGTCTACTGGTTCAGGTTCACTTTCCTTTACCACATCCATCATGTTTATCATACGACATATTCAGAAATACTCGTTTTCTCTGTTCTTCCTGCAGGTAAGCTGATTACCCTTGAAGCCATGTCCGGTCTTTCGAAAGTCCTCCTCTTTCTGGACAAGAAGAATGTCCACTTACTGGTGGTCTATATCTTCATGAAGATTAAACCATTCTTGGAGAGCGTGAGTTTCCTTTATATCTTTCAAGATGTTGTATGATGGTATAAACCATATGATCACTCTCAGGATAATTAAAAGGATCTAAATTTGTGTGTTTTATATTAACAGTGCTGGAGTTATTCAGCGATTATTTCAGTGTTGGCCCTTAATGCAGCATACAGTATTTGGTTTCCTTCAATTATTCACAGCTGAGGTCACCTAGTGTTCTGTGGCTCTGTTCAGCCGTGTTTATTCCCCACACACACACATACAGACACATATAACGCTAACAGTACCTTCGGGCTCTGTGCTCATACAGGAGAATGATGAGATCCGCTGTGCTTCCATCCACCTAATGGGGAACTTGTCCAAGTTTGGCTCAGGAGAACCTGTGTTCAAAGACCAGATCCACAATGTTCTGGTCAGCCTGTTGTTACACCTGGTTGACCCAAATCCACAAGTGGTCAAGGTACAGTAGGGATCACACGCACAAACTTTCAGTTTTTCTTATTGTGGATCAATCTTAGACCTGCAGGGAAAAGTGCTACATTGTTTCATACAAATATGCATTTTGTTTTTCCATGTGTCCAGGCGTGTAAGTATGCAATGCGAGTGTGTGCTCCTGTGGTGGGATCAGAGCAGATCACAGCCATGTTTCAGAACCATCTCCACGATGACAAGAGTTTGCACTACGGAGAGTTCATCAATGACCTCACCAAGTACCTGGTGAGACACACACAGGCAAACAGAAGCAGGGCTGAATTCCTTTAACACAAAGGGCAGAACCAACCACACACATTCTTTGCAAAGTTAGAATAAATTATATCATAAACTACATAAGAGAAAGTTTGTCTTGTTTGATGTTCTGTGCATGTTTTGTGCTTCACAGATTCAGGACTTTCCAGGCATGCTGAACTTTTATCACATCTCAGTCATCCAGTTCTTCAAGAGCAACTGGCCTGAGGTCCGAGCAGGAGCTGCCATGTTTATAGGTATGACTACACCACTCTGATCAATGTCATGAACTTTAATTATTAATTATTGTATATATTATAATTATTATTAACAAAGCAAAAGCAACATCCACAACACACATTAAACTGAAACCAGTGAACTGTAAACTGGTTAGAAACAGTGTGTTCCTATGTTATGTGACCTGATCATACGGTGTGTGTGTGTGTGTGTATAATACGGTGGTGTGTGTGTGGTGGCCTCCATACGAGGTGTTGTGTGTGTGTGTGTGTTTGTGTGTGGTGTGTGTGGTGGTGTGTGTGGGTTGTGTGTGTTGTGGTGGTGGTGTGTGGTGGTGTGTGTGTCTGCTGGGGAATCTTCCAGAGGAGCATCTCTCCCACCTCAACATGGGAACTATCACTAAAGGTGAAGCACTGCACAACCTCGATTGTCTTCAAAAATGTAAACTTATTGTGTTTGTCTTCTAGTATTGACTGTGTGTGTGTGTGTTCTCCCTCAGGTTTAGTGATGCTGCTCCAAGATCCAGATCCTGTAGTGAGAGTAAAGGCTGCTGAGGCCATGGGACGTTTCCACTGACACACAAATGACAAGAACTACATACAAATCTCAGTGTTTCCTTTAATCACAAGTGGTAGGTCCACTACATACAAACATGAAAAATATCAATAAGAATATTTATGATTTGGTCTGCAGTTTACAGAAACATTTAGAGCCTACCATTTAAATGTGCAGTCATTATGACAACATTGAAACTATTTAAAAAAAACATTGACCAAAACAGGAATACATGTGGAGCCAAAAGCCAAACGGTCAGGTTTACAAAATGAACACTGATAATACATATCCATGCACACAAACGCACATGCATTTATCCGTTAGCAGCTTTGTTTAACTTCTTCCGACACTTAACTATGGTACTTGAAAGGAGGTGTTAATTCTTAACTATATTTTAGTGACCAAAGACTGTGTTGTTCTGTCAGCGTGACAATACCAGAGATATATACAGTATATAAGAGAAATATACCATGCATCAAGAAGTTTCTAATGCAACGGTTAAAAACATATTTAACCGTGAATAATTATTATTATTCTTTTTTTTTTTTTGAATGACATAGTTTCTTCAAATATTATGTGCAAGTGATAACAATTATGTACATGTTAATTACATGACTGCGATTTCACATAACTCTGGCTGGTACTTTGTGTGTGTGTGCACGAGAGTGTGTGTGTAGTCATACCAGCATTTTGTGATAGTGGTGTGGATGTTTTTATTTCACTATTTGACTCTCTTTTAGAGATCATTCCAATACAGTGGGCTCGTCCTAAAGACCCTTCCTCTGATTAACATGATATCCTTTATTTCACAAATCAGCTCTGAGCTCAATGAAGATCCAATGAAACATTTTAAGTCAGTTAAATGTGCGGCACCACAAGTAAGTCTTTGAAAAGTGAATGTGAAGTCTACAGTAGAAGTAACTGCTAAAATCGCTGAATGCACAAAAGCTACAGCAGGACTTCAGTTCGTTTGAGGGTTTGTGGCTGTGTGTGAAGGATGTAATTAAAAGAAAACAGGATGACAGGATGAGGTGGTCTTATTGCTGTGTGCAGTGGTCCATATCATCTAGCAATAACCAGTCAATAACTACTTTTATATCCAATCTCTGGCAGCAGGACTCTGCTTACCAGTAGTCCTGCTTTTGGAGCTGTACAGTAGCTAACATGAACTAGCTTCTTCAGAACAGAGTAAAACATTTATCCATCTACTGTAATGGACATACTGGTGCCAAGCTTACCTCCATTTCTAAGCCATAATTGATGCTGTTTGTGAATCACTGCCACCGCTACAGCTAAATGGCCACACGGGACACTTCCTGATATAACAGTAATTTCTTTGGTCCACCTCAGATGGCTGCTTTGACCACTGGCTGTCTATCTGCACATAGTTTATGATTCAATTTCACACGACCGGCCGAAGGAGTGTTCAGTCATGATCTGTTCGAACATCATTTACCGCAAGTACTTTACCAGGGATGGCGGCCATCGTAAACACACCAGCCAATTAACAGTTCAGAATCATTTGAATGTGGTGACCCTTTTCATTGCATCTCTCAGAGAGGTGAACTCTATTTTGTGTTCTTCAGCCTAAACAGACCTAACTCTTCACCCAATAAGAATTCTGAACCAGCCAGTTTCCGCCAATCAAACCATTACATTCCAGTGTTGTTAGGCATAACAGAGCAGTGCGGCCATGCTGAACACAGTTAGTGCCAAATAATCATTATTACACATATTAAGATAGCATGATTTTCTCTTTCTCACTTCAAATGCACTTACAGTAATATTAATTTCATTTCATTTTTCCATTAAATGGTGAAGTTTTAGTGTACAATCGTGGGTTTGCGGGCCTCTTATGTAAGGATGTCTCTACGTGTAACTGTAACTTTTATGTTTTCTATATTGATTTACTCAAGTACCGATAAGGAGGGATGCAAAATAATCCATTATGTCCTAATTCTAATTAATTTGGTGACAAACAACATTCAGTAGAGAGTCAGGTGATAGCAATACATTGTTTGAGTATAAATGATTGATTGTGTGTCTACCTTCAGTACTTGCACTTTTAAGCTCTATAATCTAGTCCCTGAATTAAGAACTGAAAGGCAAACTAGGAGCTGAACCTGTTTGGTACATTTATATATAAGTCACATGTAGGGAACCTTTTTATGCTTTTGACCTTATAACTGATAAAATGCTGCTTTTTTTTCATCTATTGTTTTTTTTTTTTTTTTTTTTTTATTTCGGTTATACACAAGGAAGGCTGCTGCCTGGATCCTTATTGGGTTGTATTGGATTGTTCTACAAAGCAGGGAACTTAATGCTTGCTAGCAGCTTTCCCTAACAGCTAAATGCGTTGGTTTTAAGGTGAATGGTAAATAAAATGTAAATCAGGGCATTGTTTCTCCGTTTTAAAAGCTGTCATGACCCTTTAATACCAACTGATAATGAATTTTCATGTCATACTACGCTGTTTTGTTGTTTTTGTTTGTTTTTTGAAAACATGTCGAATGTTGTTAATGTGGCCCCTGTATGTATGCACAGCATGGACGTACGGCTCAGTTGTGAATTGTGTAGGGCATTCACTTGTTATGTGTTACCTGGAACCCGAAGAAGAAGAGAGTGGATGATGGGCATCATGTATTTAAAAATGAAAGAATAAAAACCAGATCCATCAAAATATTTTGGGGGTTTATTTTCTTTTGTTTGCCAGAAAATTGAATGTCTGAAGTGAGTGTACTTTACTAATTGTCCTAGGGGCCGCAGTAAAAGATGCAGAAGTATTGTAAATCATTTAAAATAAATAAATAAATATATATATATATATATATATATATATAATAAAACCTTTTTTTAGAAGATTCATTCATTAATATTGTCAGAGGCCATAACAACAAGTATGTAATTTCATTTCATGTCACAGTGTTCCTGCGTGTACCTCCGGTGCAATTTTTTCGAATGCAACAACAGAATAGACGTAACTTAGTTTAAACACAGAGGTATAATAATGAGCTACCAGCCTAATTGCAGAATATTTCCCTCACCGCTCTTTATTTTATCCTTGAGTTGTCTGTCTGCTCTTTCATCATCTCCCCGTGTATCAACCGTCATGTGTTGAGAATGTCTTTTGTGATCATTGTGTGTTTTCCTGTTCATATGATGTCATATTAGAGCCATTGGTTTCAAGTATGAAGCACTGGAGCTCTTGTATAACAGTTTCACTTACAGTCAACAAGACTTTGTTGTTTTTTGTTTTGTGTGTGTTTGTTCATGTCTGTGAGAGGTGACCTTGGTTTCTGTGTTGTATCCTATCTCCAGGGCCCAGTATTCAAAACTTTTAATCTAGATTTGAATTATCCAACATGGGTGTACAGACCAAGGTTATTATTGTTATAGTTAATAGGTCTGAAAAAAACTGAAATAAAAATAAAAACTAGCTGGAATGATATTGTGTACTTACAAACTGACTAAAATAAAACAAAAATACTCAAGAAATGTGTTTAATTTGTCTTTGTCACTTTGGTCAACGTGCAAAAGGAGGCATTGGTGCGTAAGTTTATTGAGACTTGGATGTCTACATGACTGTGAGTCAGTGTGAACTACTTAAATTTTGCCACTGATCTGCATCCTGCTTCACAATACCTGCGAACTGATTTACACTTCCCAACATTAATGTGTGTGATATGTGATGTTGTATTACTTTGGCCAACAGATGGTGGCCTATTCAAAGACTGCAAATCTTTGTAATCCTGATCTTGTGCTGTCTGAATCTGAAAATTCTTTGGAAAATCAGGACAAAACAAAATAATAGTTTTTATATGGGATAGCAAGAAGGGGAATTATACAATGTGGATAATTCTCATCTAGAAAAGGTTAAAGGTTTTAAAATACAGGTCCTTAATGTACAAATATAGTATTATAGTATAAGTATTTTTTTTTTAGAAATTAGTACACCATCTTGTGACTCATTTGTGGTTCTGTGCTCTGTTGTTTCTGTATGAAAGTTATTTCTTGCCACTTTCGCCAAGTGCTAGCTCATGGTGGGAATTATTGGGTCTCTGTAAATAATCTCCACTCTGTAAACCAGTCTTATAAAACACTCACAAGTGGATGAAGGGACTAACAAGCTTGATACGTGGCCATATAGCTGTTAAATCTGAAAGGTGAAAAGAAACCTGGAGTGTGTGTGTGTTTGGTGTGGACAGTATGCAGCAGGACTTGTTTGTGAAGGCAGTTGACCTTTGTTCATTCCCAGACAGATTTATTGATAAATCACAAACAAAAACAACCCAACAGAAATAACTTTCTCTTCTCGTGTTGTTTTCATCAAAAATCATACACATACATTTATATTGCTTCATATCCATTTTACAAATTTACATCAGATACATGATCATCTGTTTTCTGGAGAAAACAAGTTGTTTTTATGTCCAAATGAAAAGCTTGATTTGATTATTTTTTTTTCTACAACTGTGTGCATTCAGGTTTATGTTCAGCTGTGTGGCAGAGATTCCTTCACTTCCACTTGATGTCCACCATTTTGGTCTTTGCTCTTCATTAGCATTTGATTTAATTCACCTGTAGGCATAAAATCATGCGTGCAAGTATCCCTTCACTGCCTGCAGTGTATCAAAGCTTGGTTTTATTTTCCAGGAGGACAGATATGTTGTTCTTTACAGCACTACTAACGCACTAACATTACTGGCCATGAATCAGATCAAATTGAAATTTAAGTTGTGTTTCAGAGCTGCTTTTAAAACAGGATTAGTTAAATTTACACCCTGCTCAGGATACAGGAAAATGCTCATGTGGAAGGACACACAGACAGTCCAGTATTTCTCTGCTAACACTCCTGAACACAAGCAGCAGCTACATAAAAAGCTTGGGATCAGCCCACCAACTGTGCCCTCGAAACATAATAACATCATAATCCCAAACAAATGCATTAGCATTTCTTGCTGACATCAGAGGAAAATGGAGCTTTATTTTGATTTTTATTGAATCTGAAAGTTTGTAGAAACATATTATGTGTTACACAGACTTAACCTTCAAGAATGCATACATACATATATAGTAATCTTTCAAAAAAGAACAAAAACACTCTTCTATTCATATCTACAGTACTTGTAATCCTGATTTATCTGCTACCAAGGTCCATTATGCAATGATAGGGAGACTCCCAAGCATATACAGCAGACAACACCTTGTGCTTCCTAAAACATATCTCATGCTTTTCACACTGCACATGTTTAGCCCAGGGTTACCGTCAGCAGGCAGGGTAGGGGTGTTTCAACCCCCCCATCCAGAGACAATCTTACTCACTCCATACTGATACTATGATTTTAACCTCAGCTAGATTTTTAATGTTGTATCATACTGTTGTTTTCCGCAGTTGCAGTTGCTATTATATGAAAATACTTTTTACTGTGCACTTAGCTGAGAACGTTAAGGTACCAATCAAAGATACAGACTTAAATCCAACTTTTGGTCCAATTTGCTAAAGACCCCTAGGTGGCTCATTAAGGTCCACTGTAAGACCTTCAATACATTCTGAATTGTCATTAAAATGCGAGTGACATATATTTGAGTCCTAAGACACTGGTTTCTCACTGATATGAGGCTGAAATTTAGATTCAGAGGAACTTCTTGCTTGATTGTCAGTTACTTCCTCTATTTATTAATTATATCCATTAAAAAACTGATATTGGTCAATGTTGCTTAAGAGTCTGCTGAGCTGTTAACTTTAGAAAATTACCTTGTGTTTGACTCCTGTTGGGTTCTATATTTTTCTTATTGTCAGCAAATAAATGAAAACACTAATACCAACAATGAATTAAATTTAAAATCTATAAATGGGCCACAGTTGCACTGGTTGACGTGCCCTTCATTACTATGACACACACTGTAGTTTATTTTGTCTCAATCCCACATACACCTTCCTGCAGCCAGAAATATTTACTAGAGCACCAAATCTGTATCAATCTACTGCTTAAAATAGTTTGTTACGAATACACATCCCTGTATTTGGATAAAACTATGCATTTGCGTTTTGTTTTTAATGATTTATAGCTTCAATAAGAGCCAATGGGAGCCACAGACAGAGAAATGGACTAACTCACTGTTGGTTTTAGGATTCCCTTACAATAACAACCATATAGAATATTTTCAGCCTCATCCTTTCAATTTTGTGCTTAAATATAATTCTGACATACTGTGGGGAGTGATTAGAAAAGTGTTCTTTACTTCAGCATGGAGATTCAAGGAGATCAAAGGTCCACTGATTGCAGGATATTCCTTTTGGACTTTTTCTGCTTATATAATGATGCTTAGCTCATTCTAGGCTCCAGTCAAGTCAGCCCCTTGGTTACAGTAAGTGCAGTGTGAAAAGGGCTTATTATTTTGGGGGGCTTTTATTGACGGTGTTGTGGGTTGTAACTCAAGCAAGCCATGCCTTTAGGAGGAGTACTCATACTCCTCTGCACTGCGTCGTCCAAAGTCCATCCAGCCAAGGTAATCTCTGTCCTTTATCCTGTGGCCGGGGGCTAGACCACTGGCTCTGCTGGTGAGGGATGATCTGGTCTGGTAGGGAGAGCCTGGAGAAGACAGGAAGAGGTCGACACTCGTCATGACACTGATGAGGACAGTAAGATGTCGCTCTGCTAAGCCAAAAACATTAAACAGTTCTCATTTTTCTACTGACTGTATACTGTAAATGTATAACTCTGAATGAGGCTGCTGAAGTAAGTCATGCTGACTTGTTTCGTTTCTATTCCTGTCTTTGTGAATTCTATAAGAGCAGTGAGCTCAGCAGGTCTCCCAGTCACACAGTGTAGACTCTTAGAGAGAAAGAGAAAGAGAGATACACAGTGACAGAGAGAGAGCAGAGAGTGAGGTCAGCTGGTAAGAGGATGAGTGAAGGAGGAACAAATAGAGGGAGCAGGCTGGTATAGAGAGGAAACATGGAGGAGGTATGGAAAGATGGGAGGAGAGAGAAAGCTAGAGGGAGGCAGGGAAATGCCAGATGGTTGGACTGAGACGCAGCATGAGTGACGGCACATTACAGAACGATGGATGTTGAAAAGAGAGAAGAAGAAAAACACGACTAGGAGCAAAATAAGAAGTGAGGAATGCTACGTGTGTAATGAGCTGAGAAAGGGGAAAGACTTCTGCTCCAGTTACACTTTCTATCTGTTTCTCCTCTCCATCCCCACCTTTTCTGGAGATGAGTCTGGCCAGGAGCTGGCTCAGGCTGTTTTGGGCGTCTGCGTCCTCCTGGGGTTGGTTGTAGTTGGGTAGCTGCCCTGAGGGGGGTGCTGGAGCTGAGCGGGCCTGGCGTGTGTGGTATTGAGGCAGGCTGTCTGACGAGAGAGCCTCACCCTCAGCTCTCTGTGACTGGAGGGCAATAAAAAGAAAAGATAAGGACTAGACTATAGATCTAAAGTCAAAACCTGAAATTTCAACTGTTGACTGTAACTTCATATGGATTTTAAAGCAACAATTCAGTCCACTAAGTGGTTTTCTGAGTTTGGAAAACACACCCAGATGTTTAGCAGTCAGTGTATAAGGTGGGATTGAAAAATATACCACTTTTCTTAAAATTCTTTAGGTGTGAGGGATGATGATTATCTCAGAGTGTGTGTATGACTATGTTTGTCTGTGTGTGTGTGTGTGTGTGTGTGTGTGTGTCTTACCATGGCGTGTGAGGGCAGACTCAAGGAACCACTGGACAAAGCAGCCAGGAGAACACACACGCAGATACCTACATTCATGACTGGGAGGCAAAATATAATAGAGTTAAAGGCAATCCACTATGTGGTAATTTTCCTATCAGGTCATTGGCTCTTAAGTGTCTCTCTACTGTTCTCTTTTATTGTCTCCCTTCAGCTTGTTAATTCTGTGCTTGAGGGTGAAAAAAGTCACAAGCAATGAATGTTTTGCAGAAAGCAGCAACAAATCATTTCACAGTCGTCGGGGGGCAGGGGGGGTTAACCCTAAGGCGAATATCATTTTGTCTTTCTCACACACTCCCTCGCTCTGTCACAGAGTGGCAGAACAATTTAGTATTTAACACTCACAGGGAGTTCTGGTGTAGTAATAAATGTGCAGAATCCCAAGTGAAACACAACAATTATCTCTAAATCTTAATTTTGCTCTATTTTTGAGCAGGGTCCACCTGAGAGTCAATATTAACATGACAGCACTGACAGAATAAAGTACATGAATTTTTCCTTTCTTTATAATTTTTATCACAGAGAGAGCTCAAAACAGCTCAACTGCTTAAATAGTCAACATCAGTTGTAAATTTGACAGTATGTTTTTCTATGAAAGTGTAGTTGTACGTCAGTGTGGTAGAAATATATAATGTGCAAATGGAAAAACTGCAAAAAGCTAGTATACATTTGTCTTGGCTGATTAACACTGTATGTATCTTAGAGGCTGGCAACGCAGCATATTAGCTGTGATGAATGCTTTGTGCCAGAAGATTCTTCCAGAGCAAATCATCCAATTAGATAAAACCAACACAGTCGCTCTGAGGCTTTCAGTCTCCAATCATTCAAAACCCACTCTGACTGTCTATGGTCTATGTCTGTTTCTAAGAATGATCCTTTTACTGCACACACACACGAAAACACACACACACACACACAGGAGGACAGTAGAAGTCCAATAGCATCTAGTTTGACAAGGGCTATTTCAACATAATGACCTCCTCTCCACACAGACACAGAATTAAAACTCATAACAAACTGTGGAGTCCAAGCAATGTGTGTCCATCCCTCAGAAGCCTGGTTAGTCCAGATGATTGATAATGTATGATTGCATACAATTTCACCTCACTTACTCAACATGGATATACAGTACTTTGTCGGTTTAAACCAAATGATCTAATCTAAAAATCTAAATCTAAAAATTGTATCTGTGTATCTTTATCACTGTAACTCAATACAATTGTCCATCTGAATAGTTTTCTGTAAATTGCCACAGCCGTGGTGTAAACAGTCATTCTTTTGATGCTAATATAATTCCTCTTAGCAGCTGGTCATTGTCTCCATTTCATTATTCAGTGGGCTGGTAATGATGTGGTGCTGTAATGTGTGTGAAAGCCTCTCCTCTCTTCAGAACAAAATGAAATAAAAAATTTAAAAAATAAAGGGGATTTTTTATTTATTTATTTAAAACACCTTCTTGCTCAGATGAATATTTAGCAGTTTTTCAACATTCATTTGCATTTTTCCTACTTTTATTCATGAGCGCAATCCTGCCTATAATATTTGCTGCAATAATAACAACTTTACATGCATATATATATATAATATATCATTATCTGATTATTTGCAGACTGTAAATATACATGCCCTTAAACAGCCTGATTATCCTGCAACAGTTGTAAATCACCCACCTTTCATTATTCACTAATTCATTGTTAAACATTTAAGTGTACTCTCCTTAGCATGAAATAATAAATAAATTGTTAAATTTAAAAATATTAAACTGGAGTTTAAATAAAACTAATTTTCTAGAATTACACACCTTCCTGTCAACTTTTTTCCAATTTAAATGAAAATTTCTTGTGTGTGTTGTGATAAAGTGAAAGAAAAAGATGAAAAAAAAGGTTTTTTGATAAATGCATAATTTGTCCTGCTGCAACAGAAAAACTGGAGAAAAACAAAAGGACACAAATTTCTAAATCAGTTTTTAATTCTTACCTGCAGTAGTTGGCGAGAACCAGGAGAGGATGACTGAAGATGTTGAGCTTTTCTCCTCCAGTGTTCAGGCTGTGAGTGTGTGAGAGAGAGAGGAGACCATGCTTTATACTGACACACAGGAAGTGGGAGTGGCCTGGTCAGAGGGGAGGAGCCTGCTGCTGGCGCAGAAACTGGCAGCATTGACGCAACTGAGGACGCAGACTGCAAACGCATTCACACGCAAACATGCACACACACACACCAAGCTATACGAAAAAAAGGGTCAAGACAAAGGTGACAGCTTTAATTGTGTCGCCTCCCCCTCGCTCACCTGTGTGAGAAACAAAAAAAGGAACACGTACACACACCTTCACAAACACATGCACACTGTTTTAGTGGTTTGAACTAGTGGTTTCCAGTGAAGAGAGGCTTAAAGGCTCTTTAAAATGAAGAAGCGTGTCTAAGCATTTTATTGGCACACACACACACACACGCACACACAGAAAGATATGAACATATTGAGACAGAGCAGTGGAGAGACTTTTATTAAAGATGAGGTCCAAAGAAGAAAGAAGTCAAAGAGAAAGAATATGTATTGTGTATTCTTATACTTGAAAAGAAGATGTAGAACATGTAGAGAAAAATATGCACCACTCTGCAGCTAAAGGCCGGAAAATATTTCCCCTCCATCACTGTGATTGAGTCTTTCTTTCTAATAGACCTACCAACATGCAGTTCAGTGCCCTTTCAATTTCAGCGAGGGCAAAATGACTCTGGCTGATCAAAACTAGGGGCATTGTTTACCTCTGACAGGCCACTGCAGTTTCATAAAGGAAATACATTTATTTTCTTCATACCAGCAATGATCACTGAGGGAGTTTGAACAAAATGAGTCCAAAGTGGGTCAGAATGTAATTCTGAAACTTTAAGTAAACCTTTATTGCGTCTGATGCATGTGCAGCTGCTGGCACGTCGGAAGAGCTGAGAGAGTTGCTGCTGAAATGCTTTTTCTGTTTGCTTCCTTTCATGAAATATACAGTCTATATTACAATTGTTATTAATCATCAGAAACATTCATGCAATAAATTCATGTTTTCATGATGTTGTTCTGTAACTATAGGCCTTTATGAAATACAGACACACTGAATAGAATGGGTATAAATGCTGGATGTAAGGTTTTAACTTCTCACAGCTCTGATAGAACATGATAGAAATGTTGTTAAAGACATTAACAACTTTAAGGTCTCTTTGAACTACCTGAATAAAATGTTGGACTGTACCACAAGCATCAAGGTCATAGTTAACTGAGAGACATTTTTAAACAGGCACTTTTTTTATGTCTGATATAAAAAAAGAAATCTCTGGAACTTAGAAAGTGAAAATGGTGTCAAATGCATGAATGTCCTTTGTTGAGGAAGGCTGCATGCCAGTCATACCTTAAATGGTGTGAGCCACACACTGGAATATTAACATAAGGTGGTGATGCAACTGTTTTTTAAAAGGTTCACTAAAGATGTAAGGACTGGCTTCGGCTTTTAACTCATTGTTCAAGCTGAAGCATCAATTAATCAGTGATTGACTTCTTTATTCACATCATTAAGCATTATGTCTGTAGAGTCGTTACTGCAACAGTCAAACCATAAAGCTATTTGAGAAAAAAAGGTATTTTATTATCTTCTATGAGATCTGATCTATGAGAAAGAGTTTGAAGTATGTAGCAGCTTGTGTAGAGTGGAGACACACAACTGTGCTGCCTTCACTTGCAAGGATTCAGTTATTATTCCTGGTATGTCCATTTAAATACTGATTTGCTTGCAGGGCTTATCCGAATCATTTAAAATTCTTCAGTTGCTCAGCTACTGGCAAGGTCATAGGAAGGCTCTAAAGCAAAAAAATATTTTCACTCTTTAGCTCTGTGTAGTCCAGGACCTGAAACTTTATGTTCTCCAGGGATCTTTGCTGGCTTTGCTAAGGTTTACATTAATAAAGACATATTACGTGGGTCTATTTTGTCAAAGTTTTCAGAGTATGATTCTATCTATGAGTCTATCTTTAAATTAATGTGTGTGTGTGTGTGGACACCACAGCACCTACCAGCAGCACACACACACAGCACACACAACACACGACACACCTGGACACACACACATAATGTTTAAAGATAGGACTCATAGATAGAATCATACTCTCTGAAAACTTTGACAGAAATAGACCGCACGAAATCTTTAAATGTAAAACCTTAGCAAAGCCAGCAAAGATCCTGGAGAGAATCATAAAGTTGTCAGGTCCTGGACTACACAGAGGCTAAAGGAGTGAAAAACTAATCTTTTATATAGCAACTTTAGAGGCATCCATATGACTTGCCAGTAGCTGAGCAAAACTGAAGAATTTTAATGATCGGAATCAAAGCCCTGCATAGGCAAATCAGGTATTATAAAATGGACATACCAGGAAATTAGATCAATAATAAATCCTGCAAGTGAAGAGGCAAAACAAACACAGTTGTGTGTCATCCACTCTACAAAAGTCGCTACATACTTCAAACTCCAGAATAAAGAAAGCGATATAGCTCAGTAATCAGGAATCTGCATAGAAGGTTAAGTAACAAAATACCTATTTCTTTCTCAAAAGCTGAATGTTCTGACTGCTTGCAAGTAAAAACGACTTTACAGAACATAATGACATAAATGATGCTGAATAAAGAGTCAAATCACTGATATAATAATGAGCCAGCTGAAACAATGAGATATACAAATCCGTAAGCCAGTACCGTACGAACTTTAAAAGTGAAAAACCTATTAAAAAAACAGTTGCAATTCACCTATACTTATGTTAAAAAATGGCGAAGTAAATAGCCGAAGGTGAGATGTAGACATCACACCCATGAGAAGGGACAATAAGATGAAACTGGCATGCACCTAGCGCGCGACTCAACAAAGGTACATTGCGATTGGCATGACACCATTTCACTGGAGATATATCATAAGTTATCCAGAGAAACTTTACCTTTATATAATATATTCAACAATTAAAAAAAAGTGTCACTGGTTTAAAAATGTCTCATCAGAATAGAAACTAAATGACCTGATAGACATTGGTAGTGCTACAGTCCAGACGATTTTATAACAGGTAGTTACAATAAAGACAGGTAAAGACCTGTTAAATGTCAATGTTAACAACATTTCTCTAATCAATGTTACTATCGAAGAGCACTGAGAAAATGAGAACATGTTCTAAAAACCTCAATTCCAGCATATAAAATACCGCATTCAGTATCAGATGTGAGATCTTATCTTCATATAAAGAGAACCAATATAAAGTTACAGAAACACATCATTGAAAAAACAATGAGGATTAAATTGCGATGAATGTTTCTGGGAATAGAATATAATAGACAAATTGTAATCTAGAACATAGTAAAAATATATCAATGAAAAGGTAAAGCAAACAGAATGAAACGCATTTCAGCAACCAGCCAACTCTACTCAGCAACTCTTCCGATCGTGCCAGCAGCTGCACATGCATCAGACGGCAATAAAGGTTAAATAAAGTCTCAGAATTACAGTCATGACACCACTCCTTATGGACTCGATTGTTGAGGTGTCAAAACATCCGCACTTCAGTCAGTCAAAAAGAAAAAAAGATACATGCACTGGTATGAAGAAAATAAAAGTAATATTCCATATTATATGAAAACTGCAGTGGCACCTAGTCAAGAGGTAAA
>NW_023339807.1:7874485-7886913 GCF_004916995.1 Morone saxatilis
TGTGTGTGTGTGTGTGTGCAAGAATAAGAGACTGTGTGTGACTACCTGGGTCCGTCCCTAGTGTGTTTGTAGCTCTAATCCAGTATGTTAATGAGGCTAACATTAGCCCGTTTCCTAACTCTGTCATTAGCAGCTGTTTAACTCTAGATGGGGCATTCACCTACACTGTCATTGGCACCTGTCTAACGTCTAACAGACACAAGCACAAACACGGCATTTGGAAATTGATCACGGTTTTCAAATCAGCTTCCTGATTGGTCATTGGAGCACACCATATCCATTAACTGCCTTCGCTTCATGAATGATATTACCTTTTCCGCCATGTTTCAAAAACCTATGGTGTCTGAGATATAGAGTGTGCTTTTGGGCAAACAGACAGCTGAACAAATGACACCCTCCTCCCACAGGATTTCATTGCTCAAGTGCAGCTGAAAGCCTCCTCAAACAGCTTCTGTCTGCTGTTTGGGGAAAAAAAAGATGAAATGTCTACAATAAACAACAGGTGTGATGAAACTACATTCTCTGTTTAATATGCATGTTTTCTACTACTTATAGTTTATACCTCCCCACATCCCTCTACTCATCCACATTAACCCACTGAAAGGCCAAATACCACATCCACCCCTCTCCAGTCTCCACCTGCAATCAACATTATTTTCACACATTATATGGATATTTACATGCTTCTGTCCAAAGCTATTTTCCCACACACATCCCAACCCTTCCACTGATGGGCGAGTCAGTGTCTGACTGACGTACATGTGGTGAACGCAAGTACATCATAGGGTGAACGCAATTTATTGTGAACACTACACGGTGGGGAATACATCCTCCAAGTGGAAATTAGTATAAACAGACTACCTGTGATGTGTCCATAGCTGTCTGTTTGGGAGTATACCAACTGAGCTACACTTGATACAAAGCTGGTATCTTGCGCCTATCACAGTGACACAATGATTAGAAAGAGTCCCTTCAGACACTAAGACATATAGTCTGCTTGGACAAATGCAAGTCAACTGTAGTTGCTGCTATTTCTCCCACTGTTTGTAGAAAAGCTAAAGCTGAATGTTCAGGCAGACAGCAACACTTGACATACACTACTGGTGGCAACAGCAAACAAATGGCAAGCCCTTTAATTTTAGCATTTAATAGATTTCACTTGACCACCACAAATTATATTTTAGACATCTACTAATTATAATTCAAGATATGATCAAGATAACATCTACAATTTCAACTTGGTCAGTATGGCAAATTCTTAGAGATATATTATATATAGTTTCCACAGGTCACACATGATTTGCAGATAGTAAATTAATGTCAATTTAAATTCAGTCAGTGTTTAAATGTTGCTACAGAGTTTGCTGTTTGATCACTTGCTTCACATCAAATGCACCCGAGGTAAGAGGTCAGAGAGATTTGGACCAACCCTGAAGGATTTTACTCCCCACTGTGATGCCAAGGACTGTAGGCTGTTCTTGCTGTCCTGTCTTGGACATGCTGGTTGTCGGTTGATGTTGAAGCTCTTTTCAGTTATTGTTGTGTGTTCATGATGCTGCACACGCACTGCTGCCTGCTTGTGGCCTATGTGAAGTCATTTGGTAACTGCTAGCCATCTTCTGCTCTTTGGCTGCTGCTGTCTCACTAGGCTATGTGAAGTTTATTGTTTCAGTAGCTAAAAGTTGGGAATTAAGTTCTTGGAGTGGCTGGACCCTGTTGTTCTGTGGCGTACATTATGTTAACGTATGCAGTGGTACAATGTGAATAGTCATGTTGGACTGAAGAAATGGTTTAGCAAAGTATATTTCCCCCATAATTCCACCTGAGGCTGTTGTTGCCTTTGGGTAGAGGATAATGGGGCTATTTTAAGTTGGCTTTAGTGATGCAAACATGAGTTTCCTCTTGCTCACAGCATATTCACATAATTGTTTCCCTGTGTTATTGGTTTCTTGGGGAGCTATATGGCTTTTGTCATACATTTTGTTTTGTTTTTATGTTATCAGTCTTTTATGGTTGTGAAGAATGATGGTAATACTCAATTCTGTACATATTCTGGATTCACATACTGTAATAATCCATTTAACGTGAGTCGGATGAGTGAATAATGAAAAGTATAGTGTCTTTCACAGATCGATTTGTTTGTTTGTTATATCCAGATGTATCTTTATGCCAACTTGACTGTGGTTGAGCACCCAATCTGAAAATTTCCAAACAAGGCATCACTAGCTGGCCTGTGGTTCATAATGACAACACATGGAAGAAGACATGTAGACACGCAGTTATTTAAGGAATGCATTCATGTTTATTCTCTCTCCCGTGGTGAGTCATGGTGCTTGAGTTAATTGCAGCGTTGTGTTGCGTGGGACAGAAACCTCTTCAGTAGATGGACCCTCTTTCCTGCTCTAATCAACTGGCTTGTTCTGTATTGTCAGACATGAAGGGAAGGCCGGGGGCATGGATGAAGATAGAGGGGGCAAAGTGGGCAGGGACAGAAATGATTTGGATGATAAAAACATTAATCAAATCATCTTTAAACACCCATGTTTATGGGTCTCCCGGATAGCTCACCAGGTAGTGCGAGTGCCCCATGTACCAAGACTGAGTCCTTGCTGCAGTGGCTATGGGTTTGAGTCTGAACTGTGGCCCTTTGTTGCGTGCCATCCCCTCCCTGTCTCTCCCCCTTTCCTGTCTATCTTGAGCTGTCAAAAGGCTCCAAAAATATATTATTTTTAGTTTAGTATTCTTGAAAAAAGTTGCCAGGTGTGGCACTGAGGCCAGCTGATAGCAAAAAGAAAGACCTGGGAACTTGAGGAAAGAGTGAGGATTTTAAATAATAGTAGAGAAATTGAAATGTTCTGACAATGGGACACAGTCCAAAGATAAGATTATTTATTTAGACCACAAGGCAACACTTTAAAACGAACCAAGAGCTTATTTAGCTTGTAATGTGATAATACTTACTATTATCTATTTCTACTATTCTATTATCTACTATTACTATGCTTTTCTAATTGTGTTTCATCTTTTGGATTGCAGATATTACCTTTAAAGTCTCTCAGCGTAATGAGAATCTGATGGACAAAAGCCTCTAGGGAGACCTGTTGGTTGGATATTATCTAAAAAAGGCACAACAAAGACAAAACACAAAGTACAACTGAAGCTGATGGGAGTGTCATTAGTTTTGCAGGTATTTGGTCATAAACCAAAGTATTGGACAACTAAAAAGTTGGACCTGGTGATGGGGACCACCAGAGCCACACTTTACATTGCACATTTTTTGAGCAGAAACAGGTTATCTGGTTCCAGCTTCTCTAATTTTATATCATTGTGATTGAACAAAACAAGACTTTGAAGATGTTACCTGTGACTGGTATTTCAGCAGATAAATTGATAATGAAAATAATGGTTAGTTGCAGCTTTGAGGTATTTCAGTCTGGAGCACAGTGGTGAACTGACCGACAATGCAGCTCAAATGGAACCCAGCTTACGCCACCATTAGAGGATTGAGTCCATGGGCTTGGACCAGTACAGGTACGATCTGGGTTACCTACATCTCCCTAGATTATGTTTTGATACAATCTGCTGACTGGAAGATTGTTAGTGGTAATCACCTCTTAAAGTATCAACTGCTGTCGTTCAAAACCAGGAAAGTGCCTTCCCTGGAAATAATGCTGCTTTCATTATATCTTCTAGATCTATCTATCTTCTAGATGATGCTACAGAAAGTGTCACTGTACAGCGGCAGTAATAGGAGTTACCTTATAACCTCTCTTCAGCGGTCTGTCTGACTCTGATGTCTGTTACTTAGATTCAATGAGACACTTGAAAAGGTTCCTCTGAAACACCTCAATGTTTTTGTACATGACAGAGCTTGCATCACAAGGACTCTAATAATGGACTGATATATACAATAGCAAACAGATAAAAAGCAAAGAAAATCCTCTTCCCCACCACAAATACTTGTGTACTATACATATAGCCTGTATCCCAGTAAGAAAGGGGGAAAATACTAATTGATGGAGATGCACCCCCCTCACAAACCTTATTTCCCCCTATGCATCCAGTATGTGTAAGAAGGCATGAAAGATGACTTTTTGAAAGGTATTTAGTACAAATTTTTGCAACAAAGTTCCTTACCATTGGCCCGACAATAAACCTCTCGTTCCACAGGAAACACTGAATTGATGCTTTCTCAGGGGAAATAACGCAAGACTACATTCAACTGCTTTTTCTAATAGATCCGTTCATCAATACTAATGCTTCTCTCTGGGCCATAAAAACAGTGTGTGTGTAATCTTCACAGGATCCGTTACATGGGTGTCTTTATCTGCCTTTCTGTGTGTGAAAGACAGAAGTAATGATTTAAAGTTCTATGGCTCTTGTTAAACAGGGGAGAACTGTGTTGTTATTATGAGAAATATTCCTGCTGTAATGTTATTAAATGTTCCTAGATGTCTGCATAAATATCCTTAACTGTTCTGAAATATTTGCAGGAACTGCAAAATGCTGTCCTGGGGTAGACTAATTTTGTCTTGCATAACATTCAATAAAACAGAAAAAAGCAACAACAAGACGACTACTTGCTCAAAAGCAACAAATAGAGTGCATGAATATATTTCAATTAAAATCTTGAAAATGAAAAGGTGTAGAGTCATGTGCATTAAACATGTCATATTCTGCTTGGTTTGCACATAACTGTCTAGTATAATAACATTTACAAAATGTAAGAGTTACCAGTTTATTATGTGTACTTGTATAATCTAATAAGATACATGAAAGACCCAGTGTATAACATTTAGAAGGATCTATTGTTGACATAAATGGAATATAATATTCATAGGTAAGTTTTCATTAGTGTATAATAATCTGAATATAAGAATTGTTGTGTTTTCATTACCTTACAATGGACTGTTTATATATACAGAGGGAGCATTCTGTGGAGTTCCTCATGTTGAATAGTGATTCACCGATCGGGCCGATTAGCTGTCATTTTGAGATATTTGGCATTGGACAAATCCCACTAAACAAAAAACATCTGCAAGCACATTTGCAGGCAGTCTTGTCAGTGTGGCTTCTGTGAAACAACATTAGTGACCCCCCTTGTGAATTTTAGGAAGGTGGTGAAAAGGTTTCGAGCCTCTCATGCATCCCTCTGTAAACGTTTTTCCTCAGTCAACATTGTCATTTTCTAAATGTTGACACTTTTCTCCTAAAATCTAATCAGCAAAATCTAATCTAGAACTGTTACTGAAGAAAAAGCCATTTCGGTCGAAGACTAATGTTGAACTGCCATGTTTCTAGCCTTTTTAACCTCCTAGGGTGTTTTTTGTTTCTCCTACACGCAAACACAAGGGTGAGGCGAGGAGGGTTATAATCTGCAACTGCACCGCTAGATGCCACTAAATCTTACACACTGGTCCTTTCAGTATGATCTTTTTTGCATCCTATAATCACCACAGCTAATAAAAATCTCACACTAGAAACTAGTCGTCATGGCAAACTGTATGTACCTGTTTTCTGTATCTGTATGTACTGGTTTTCTGTATCTGTATGTACTGGTTTTCAAACATCCTCCAAACAAACACACTGACAAACAAATTAACTGAAAGTATAACATCATTTATAGAGTAAAAGGAAAATGGGAATTTATCATCTTATATCGGTCTCATTGGTCAGTGAATGTTCATGAAGTGCTTCCTAAAGGGACCTAGAGTTTGTAAAAGCTGGTGTGGAGGGCGTGAGCCATTTTGTAGTTTCACTTCACCGCTCTGTATGTAGGAGGTAGAGTAGAAGGTTCTCTCTCTGACAGAGGAGTTGTTGTTTAGATAATATCATGATCTCTGTGCGTTGTGTTCTTTAACTCGCTGCAGCTTCTCAGATTATGTTCTAAAGTGATGAAAGACAGCAAAGGCATATCTGGATCTAAATTTAGGAGTTCAAACCAACAAACCCTCTTTAGGTGCATCATCTGGCCGCAGAGAGTCCTGCCAATCGGTTGTATTAAGGCACTTTTGGGAAGTCGACCTCAGTGTACAGATCAATGCCACCTTTTCTGAACCACTTTTATCTGTAATAGATTTTGAATTACTCAAGTGACCCCATCCTATTTACAGTGTACATCCTGAATCAGCACTGCAGTGTAGAGTATGTGGTTTCCCATTTCTGTATCGCACAAAGATAGAGACACTGGAGACAGAGAGATGAGACTGGGATCTCTCCTTGCCTCCTCTATTTTCTCCTTTTGTTGACAGTTAGTTTAGACAGCTATATTGCCAGCCTGAGGCAGTCTGTCACTGGCAGGAAATAGAGAAGTTTTGCTGGTTGATTGAAGAAAATGTGTTGAAAACAGTGTGCTGAGAGGATGCACGCACGCACCCACAGCAACTGCTTACTCATAGACTGAGGAAAACAAGGCCAAGAGAGAAAGGGAGGTAACAGGATGGATAAGCAATGTGATCATGTATAACCATATTCACATTCAGTGAGGCAAAGTTACATGAAACATGTTTGTGACTGAACTTAGTGACCGTTGGAAAAACAGTCAAGCTGCATTGACATTTTCCTTTGCCAAACAATCTTCTGAAACTCCATCACATCGATCAATTTTCTGTTCCTTCTTATTGTTATCCATTGTAGGTGGGCTGGAGCATATTCCAGCATGCAGTGAAAAAAAGGCAGAGAAATAATGATAGGTATAATAGGTATTTCAAGTCTCTGGTTTGAATGAAAAGTGGAGAAAATCCACCCAAATGAATTGTTACAGGTAATCTTAATAAATATTTATACCAGAAAGTTATTAATGATGGTGAGGTTGTTAGACAGTGCCTATTAAAATGTTGCTCCCCATCATTTCCATCATTTATAATCGAGCATAGCACCACTTCACTGGTAACCGTGGTTGTGAGAAACGTATCGCTCTGCCACAGCTTCTCTTTGGTCTTCAACAGGCTAATGAGGCAGTTGTGTGTTCTGTCAAACAGCATTAAAACTACAGTGTGTGTTTACTAAGAAACAGTTCACAGAATAGTCAGACAGATGTCTTGTGAACAGTCTACAGGCAGTGTCTCAAACTCACATTGACCACTTAAGTACTAGATCTTAACAGTCCAAAACCTGCTCTCTTCTTATCACTTTTGACCTTTGCCATTATTTTGTACGAAACTAGTTTTTTTTTTAAATAGAGTTGTGTTTCTATTTTTGTTATTATATGATTATATGATGTGTTAGTATATGAAATGGTAGTTTAACTTCAGTTAGGCACTGATTTTATTGTGTGATGTGAAATTGTCAAACATTGATTGCAAATTTTAAAAAAGGAACTATATTTCATTTACCTATATTCCTACTGTACATAATCTCAGATGCTTGGGTTGGTCACAAACAACACACACATTTTAATGTACTAATTCTCCTCACCACCATGTTCAATCAAAAGTGGCTAAAATGCTTTTGATCATATGGACAGAAAAATTTAGGTTTATGAGAACCAGTTCCCTAAAAATATCATCAAATATTTATAAACCCTAACCCTAACCCATTCCCTGCCTACCTAGACCCCAACCCCAAGGCTGAAACTAGTTATTAAACTTGGCGTGACATTTTTACTGACCAAAATATAAAATGAAATATATATTTGGCATTAGGTGAGCCGTTATAGCCTTACACAATGTGGAAAAGCTGCTGTGTATCCTGAAAATGTGACATTTGAGGTTTCACCTATAGAGAAAATATGAGAGTTGCCCTTTCTGACCTTTTGTCATCATTTACCAGTAACCTTTTCCTGCCTGCTGCCATGCTTCAATGATGATGCTTTAATTGGGTTCATCTACACTTGTCATGTGTGCAGTGTCTGTGTAAATGTAATTATTATTTTGCAATTTTGGGAGTGGGAATGTACATTATGCCTCAATGACACTGTACTGTAGATAGACATAGAGACGAGACACTTGTGAGTCCAATTTGATATGTTATGTTATTTCCATCAAAAGTATGTATGTGCTATAAAATAGTCAATCAAATGGATGTTGTAATGTCTGCCTATACTGTTAGCAAACAGTAAAGATTCTACTTGATAAAAATTATTACTTCAGGGAGGCTGTTAGCAACACTATAGGATAGATTGGTCTCTGCAGGCACGTCAGTCTGTGATCCATCATCACATAGATAATGAAATAACAAGGACAGATCACCGACTCACACATACGTTTTCTGTTACTCACAGCTTGCTATCAGTCCTTATAGCTGAAATCAATACGAGTCTCAGCACGCACCAAAAGGTGCAGAGGAGAGCCACTCTGTCCTTTGATTAACCAGCAGGGACTAGATATATATTGTTCACCTCCCACAAGGTGTGTGTGATGTGTCACTGTGTGTGGGTCTGTATCTGTATCTGGATCTCTGTGTGTGTGTCCCTCCAAGCAGCATGGCACCAATAAAGAGGTGACTGAGAAACACTATTCAAAGGAAGGGGAAATGAAGTCAGGACACCTTAGAGACCAGCCAAGGGGGGGGGGGAATGCATGTAATATAACAAAGTGCCTGAAGAAAGAAAGCTACAACGTTATTGCTGCACTTTGTTAGAAATATAAGGTGATGCCCCCCCCTTTTTTTAAGGTGCTTCTGATAATGGTCAGGAGATGAGACCTTGTTGAGGCACACGTTCCAATAAGATCTGTCTCATTGTTTAGCTTTTATTGATTTACAGTTGAGACACTCTCACATCAAGCAGCACAATGTTTTCTCTTAAATTGTGTAAAGGGACACACATCTTAAATTGCAAACAGTTGATAACCAGTGCTGTGTGGGCTTGTTGAAAAGGGGGAGAATGCCTTGTATCAAAGTTTGTAGATATACAAGGCTTAACTTTCTCCAGTCAGCAACACATGAAAAACGCCCACCCAGAGGCCTGAAGATTAGACACATTTCCAAAAATATGTCCAAAAACTACAGTAAAATGTACGTACACAAAGTAAAAAAAAGACTATAGACTATAAATTGAAAGATACAATTTAATTTCCCAACCGTCTCAACTCAACTCCTCCCACAAGAGTAAATTTGAAAACCTAAACTAAAATAAAACTAAAGCAAGATTCATGTAATCAAATAAAAAAATATTAAAGAATTGGTGGTACAAACAACAACAACAATCTGATTATAGGAATACTGTCCCCTCTTTATTCCCTCTTATATATATATATGTCATATTTTTATCTCCAACCAGTGATTGAAAAACTCTGTTGGGATCATATCTGCCTTAATGGTCAAAATAATGTAAGATGTGCTGTGAGTCAGTGTTACACTGGAGAGACGTAGAGGTGATGAATAAAATACTTTGTGCTTTGTGCGCACACACACACGCTTACATAGGGTATTTGTGTTGTCAATAAGATGAGGAAAGCCCAACAACCTCTACAGATGGTCAGCATATACATATACATAACCTGCAGTCTAATGCACACACATATCAAACACAGATTATAGAGCGCACTGTATTTGCTGTCCTCTCTTCTGTGCTATCTGTCTTATATAACATTGACACAGTGTTGATGGATTGTATTAGCTGATTTTTTTTTTACTTTTAGAATAGTGTACACACACGCACTCTCAGTGACCTTTGTATAACCACGAGGATGTGCTCATGCACATAAGTACTGTAGACACGGTGCACTTAGTCATACATTTATTTTATAAACAGACACACACACAAATCAAACGTAGTTGTCATTAGTGTGTGTGTGTGACGGCCGTTGCATGTGAATCACTGGATCAACAACCTATTGTTACTCCGTTCTCTATGTAATTTGATAGAGGGCAGCAGCTGGGGTAGCAGCACGAATATTCCTTAATGATCCCGCTCTCGTATGATGAATCTGTTTTCTTAATGGGGTCATTGGACCCTCTAATTTTGCTCTCAGCATCAGTGTTATTTATCACTGCATTATATTTAGTTAACTGACCAACAGCAGCTCTTCAAGCCTAGAACATTTCATTACAACGTGTCCGCACAAGAATAGTTCAACATTTTGGGAAATGCTTATTTGCTATCCTGCTTAAAATTCCATTAATACCACTCTCACGTCTACAGTACAATACAAGTGGCATTGCAGTAACTATTCCTTTTAAATATTATACACTTGACAAGTAATCTGCAAGTTTTTGTTAACGTTTAATTCAGAATGAAGCTAAAATAATTCTAAAATGAATTCTGTTTATGATTGTCTAATAATTCATCACTACTCCTGCTGTGTGTAGTACACTGGACAAATATGTGCATCTGTACATGAGATGCACATGAGAGCGCTATGATGTAGCATGTGTTTTCAAGAAACAGTATATGATCTATATATCTATATCCATCCACAACTGATCACATGGCAGTATGACTGTAGTAGAGTTCAAATAATTGTTCATTAATCAATTAGTCGACAGACAGAAAATAGATTTTGGTAATTAATCATATTTCCTTTTTTAAACCTCTGAAATGTGATGACTGTGTTTATTATGTGACAGTAAATTTAACATATTTGGGTGTTAAGTATGAACACATCAGAAATTGTGATGGGTATTCGTCATTTTCTGACACGCCATATATATGATATATACATTTTACTGAGACAAAAAATCGAATGTAAATAATCATTAGTAGCTGCCCAAGACTGTAGCAACTGAACTGACATTAAGGTTTTGTCCTGAGAGGGCAATTAGATCATTTTTATAAAAAGGAGAAGGAGTACCATTTCTTTAAACACATAATTCCTCACAATCATGTGTTGAGATGAAATCTATCATTGTTTAATAAACAGTTGAGCTAGCTGATTGGGTCAATATCCTGTTTTTATCAGTAGAAGAGAGAATTCTGTAATCCTTTTAATGTTTCGTGTAATGGTTCAGTTTCCGCCTATTCAAAGGATGAATTTCATTTGAGACTGCAAAAGTGGAAATGTTTAGTCACAGTATAATAGAGCCTTTTCATGGTAGACTGATATAAAGTGGGCGTTGGGCAAACACAGCCATTTAGATACGTCATTCACTGCACACCAACAGGCTTGAAGGCTTCTTTCACATGTTATAAAGTTGAAATGTGTAAAGCAAATCTCAAATAACAGCAGGGTTAAATGTCTGTTCCTCCAGGAAAGGTCTGAGAAGGACGGATTAATTGACATATTATTGTTGTGATCTCCAGTGATCTCAAAGCGTCACATTATGTGATCATATAAACACCACTGAAAAATATTAAAAAGAAGAACAGAGGACACAAAAACTTTAACCGTTGTTGACACCGTCCAGACGACACCAATCGACAGCATCAGGCTTCACTGGAACAAAACAGATTTACATATTTCTGTCACAACTGAGTGGGTTTGATCTTCAGACTTGCGTGGGCATTAAATATTCAGCCTGTATGTTTCCTAAATTTCACATGACCCTTGTTCTAACTGTTAACCAGGCTAACTTAATCACAGCTCTAATGTAAGACAATAATACACTGAGATGATCTTTTATTTCTCATGGTCTTGTTATTTTTCACACACATTTGTGAAGAAGGGTTAAAGAGAAAAAGCATTGTTGGTCTTAATCCAGAGGACTTGAAGCACACAACCTCACGTTCTGATTAGTGAGATGGATGATTGGGAAGGCTTGAGGGAAGAAAGGCACAGAGAGAAGGAGAGAGGTTTAATTGGATCTGAGTCACTCTGCAGAGTCACTTAAGAACAAAGGAACACTCATCTGACATACAGACGGACAGCGATAGTCATTTAAAACACACAGACACACACACACTGGTATAATCACTGTGCTGCTGCATTAGGTTAGAGTGTTTGTGTGTTGACCTTGCTTGTCTTTGGCTAACAATCTCTCTGAGCATTAATGCAGTTCGTCTGAGAATTACCCTTGTGGAGCAGAAAGCCCAAAAAATGGTGTTTCCAATACTTTGGAATTGTTCATATAATTTATGACCAATTAGCTTATGACGGATTTAGATGTGATAAACAGACAGGGAGGGAAGGGACCGAGGCTAAAAGACAAAGAGGGGAAGAGAGGGGATTCAGTGCAATCAAGGTTATTGAAAGATAGACTACGTTAAGAGTCCCGAAATTTGGTAAAACAAAAAATACAGTAGTTGAGTTTATTAGTCACTTGCAGGCTTTGTGTTTATGTTAAACAGCAAATCAATAAAGCAATATAGCAGTTCTTTACAGACAATATATGGACATACTGTATATCTCAATGGTTCCTAGGGGTAGAGTGACAATCCATGTACAATACAGTAGTATGTTTTTTTATGCCAAGAATGTTTTTTGTGTGTTTTAAAATCTCTATTAACAGACTCATTCTAAAATAATTTACAGAGAGGCAGTGGACAAAACATTGGGCAATGTCGCAACACAAGACTGCCAGGAAACAGTCTGAAAGCAAGTCTTTTAGTG
>NW_023339807.1:7886936-7893651 GCF_004916995.1 Morone saxatilis
TAATTTAGCAGAACACGGCATGTGCAGCAATTACTTCACTGAAACTCCAGGGTTTTATCTTGTCACTGTAGGTAAAAATAAGGGAAAATGTTAAAACATACATTGTTGAGTTTGTGGTCTACACTGCAATGTGAACTGTAAACTTTATACCAAAGATCTGTAGGTCTGAGGGTCAACCAAGAACACATGCAATCCTGTAAAAAATGGATTTATGAAATGCCCTGACCTGAAATAAATGTTGGACACACTGAGTTGTCTCAAATTGTGCCATCAACATTCCAGTCTGGCTTTCAAAAGCTACATTTATTACAAGTATTTCATCCATATGTTTTCTGAAATACATGAAAAGACTCATGAGCATTTCAGCTCCCACATATTCAGCTGATATATTTCTACTGATGTTAAATAAAGCAAAGCATGCACCAGCGGTATGTTCCCGTTCAGCAAGCCCCCCGTTCTAACAACTATCATTGGATTACTTTGAGGCTGAAGAAAACTGTGTGCTGTTCTCAGGCAAGCTCTGAAGTTATAAGGAGTGTCTTTTTTTCAAAGCAAATCTATGGACATTCATGGATGTAGTTGAGCACTAATGGTTTTAAAATAGGTTAATTGCTGTGTGTGTCGACAAGCGTTCCAAACTATAACCACAACATCACATTTTAGAACAGCAGCGTGCACCTGCCACTTTTACCTCATGCAGTATCTTTCCCTCACGTCTCTCCATCCACACAGTTTAGAGAGAAGGCAACTTGACTTTTAAAGAGAAGCTTGGAGTGAAAGCTGGAAGCACACATGCAGGAACACTGGGATGAGTTAAGACCACCAGAGACCATTTAAGGAAGCTTTATTTTAAAGGAACCCACCTTAATCCAGAAGAGAAGTGAGTTGGTGGATTCGCCATCAAAACATGGACATTAGTAGTCGCTCCTGAAGTGGTTTGCACTTTCTGTTCTTTGCTCAAGGAAATTCACTTTTTGTTGTTCAGCAGAAAATTGCAAGTAATTATTGCTCTACAATTCTGCTCTCACCACCTGCCATCTTCCATGACATATTATGATTCAGCATTAGCAAATAACAGGCTGTTATTCGACTATGTTGTTTCCTTCCCAGAGAAATCACTAAGAGTCTTTTACCCATTAAGTACAGATTAGTCACAATACTGTTGGTGCCTGACAGGACAAAACACTTCCAGTTAAAGTGTGACTGGCACATTTTTTCACATAAACCAGCTGCTAGTAATGAAACCTAAAGTAAGTAGTAAAGGAATGGCTCAAACTGAATTTGATGTCTTGGTCTCGCCATTCCTCCATAATATATGATGTTATCTGTTCTGAATGTTTGTGTGTCCTGAACTTTGAAATAAGTTTTTGATGTATTATTTTCTTCCACTCAACTGTTGTAAATTTTAAGCTGAAAATTCATTACCCTTGAGGAAAGATTTCAGCCAGCGTTCCTTATTAAGCTGTAGATTTACTCTACTCATCCATCTGTGCGGAACTAATCTTTAGTCATGTTTCTCTCTCTTATTCTAATCATCGTTCATTGGACAGCTCAGCAGATCCATCTTATAACTGCTAGTTTGGTACTTAGACTGTTGTGAGATGAAGCTCTTTTGTTTCAGAAACAAAGTGCTTCATGTCAGATTTGTCTGATTCTGTCCAAAAGCAGCCAGAAAGTTGTGTTCACTTTCCCTCAATGGATATCTATTAATATCTTCTTACTGATTCAAACCAACAGCAGCCTGACTGTTAAAATTAATTACATCATAAAAAACAAGTCATCATGATTTTCCCCTTACTGAGGCTTTAACTTGTGTGACTTCTGTAAATATCCTCACTGACAGAGTAATAATAACAGCATAATGAGCTTATGTTCAAAGTAAATTTGGTGCATATATTCTAATGACGAAAGAAAATGACCGGAGATCAAAGCCACGTTCAAAACTATGATGTTCAATGTGTTTGTCATAAGTTCGGATTCGGAATTCCAATCCAACACAATTGCAGTACGAGGACCTTTGACCTGAGACTGCAGAGCTAATGAGAACCCCTGCCATAGTTCATTCATCACCAGGACACCATAAAAAATTTACTTCATAATGTCTTAACTGCCGGTCTCTGCAGACACGCTCAGGCTGATTAGCGGTACAGTTTCACTCTGTAAACTCTCTGTGGGGATTAATCATTTAATCGTATTAAATCAGGAGGTACCATAATCCACGTCAGTAAAAATAGTCTTAATTGTGTTTAATCTTTTCTTCCAAATCTATACCATGAGACTGAAAAAACAAAAAAAGTAAGGCTTTACATAATGAAGCAGAAAATCAATGTGTGAGATCACTATAGCAACAAATGGAAATTTTGACTGCTGAGGAAACGTCGTAGAAAACATTTAATTAGTTTACATTTGCATGGAACAAGGAGCAGACACTATGTAGCAATGGAGAGGCCGTCGTCTTTTCTTGGTCCAGCACTAGCCCCGTGAACCCTTAATGTTATGATCGCAACAGTTAACGCCAATTCAACCAATCCCAATGAATTTTGCACAACCTTGCAATTTTGCCCAGTCACTGCAACTTTTCTGCTAATTTCATGTCCCAGACTAAATGTTTCAGGGTGTTTTGTTGCCATATGTTGCTTTTTTCTCAAACTGCAAATTAATGATGTTTTTACCACCTGGTTCAATTTCTAGCTCACAATCTGACAACTGATCAAACCAGCCAGAGTATAATTTGATATCAACAGCAGCTGTGGATCATTTTGGCTCTAAATGCTAAAAAACTCTGATTTAATTTTAAGAGGGCAGCAAAAGCCTAGACTGGAATCATCAAATAATAATCAGTATCTCTTCTGTTGGTCAGTAAATACAAACAGGAGCCTCTTATTAACCTGCCTCAAACAGAGAGCATACACACACACACAGACACACACACTGGTACACATAGATAGGAACTAATTAATCACTGTTAATCACAAAACAGTAGGAACAAAATTGTGTCTTTGCCCTTTCATATGTATGTATGAATAATGAGCCCCATCTATAATCCCAAGTACAGCTCTGCTGACAGGAAGGGAGCAACACATCACTGGGAACACACACACACACACCAGCTTACACACACTACCTGCTGTTTCCTCTGATTATTACCATAATGGTTTCCTGTAAGAATGCTGAACAGCATGATGGGTAAGGGTCATTAGTGGCACAGGTGGAATCATAAATCACATTTAACACTGTTGAACTTTTCATTAATGATAACCGCACACAAAAAAATCAATAGAAGACTGCATGTGTCCACTTATGTAACATACTGGAAACTTAACAAAGATAACAGCTGAAAACAAACTAAACAGGAGAAGAAAGTTTATTTCCTGACCTTTTTAATTCTGTAAGTTAAAAGCAGAAAACTTGCAGAATGGCGTAATAAAGTCCTGTGCGGATTAAACTCAACCAGACACAGATAATATCCAATGTTAAAGAAAGTAAGAACTAAATATTCCTCCACCCAAAACATGCTCCAAAAATCAACAATCATTGTTTTGAACCTTTTTTGCAGCCTGTGTAACCCTGCTCTGTTTTGATTGTACCAGTTGTAAAAGATGTCTTAATCATATCCACATTGTGCACTTTGGAAGTCAATACGACACAGCTGAATGATAATCGCACAGACTCGGAGTAAAAAATCAATACACAACTGCTTGATTATAAAAATGCTGTACATCTATCAGATGTCTCAACAATAGCATACATCATGAGAACAAGCACACATTTATTCAAGAACAGACGTATTAATGATTTTTTCAATGCTGTGCAAATGTTGATAATGCCATGTCATTTATGTGCTGCTCAGCATTAATAGTTATTTTATTGTTTCATTCATCTTGCTTTTATTGTCTTGTAAGGCACTTCGTAGCATCTGTTTTGAATCCCATTAAAATGTATTATTATTATTATTATTATTATTATTATTATTATTATTAGAGCCAAATCAATAGTAGAATGTAACTTACAAATCTTTAAGGGTTTCACATTTTAAGGATTTTAGTTCTCGTTTTTTAGCATTAAGATACTTCACTTCTGTACGGAAATGATTATGTTTGTAGCCGCTCAAATGTGATGTTTGCTGTTTTGTTTGACTTTATATCTTTTTAATATTTAATATTTTCAGGTTTTGGCTGTTGGCTGGATAATACAAACAATTTAAAGACCTACTGCACGTTCAGAAATAGATAAATATCCATTAAATACTGGTAGTGGTGAAAAAATGGATACGCTGGGTCCATCACCCTTTTACAGAAGCAATCTTCAGATCTGCAGTTTCCTCCACCACATCTGTCTCTGAACTTGTGGAGAGTTTTTGAAGGTTTTTTTTAAAACTAGTACAAATAGAGATGAATATAATGCCTGATGCCTATCTATTCAGTGGGATGCTGTGTGCAAAGGCATCATGTTTGCTAATGCTAATAAGTGAATATGACACTGCAGGGGTGTATCTTTTTAAAGAAAAATGTTAGCATTATTATATCACAATTTAGCCAACCTCTCAAAATTCAAATACTCTTTATTCAGAGGATGTGTTAGGGCAGTTAAAGTGGAAACCACTTCTGATTTAATAGCAGGAGCTGTGAAAAAGCAGATCCCCCGAGCTTTACACTGAGAGCCCTGTTTGATTAATCCTCTCCACTGAAAGTCGTGAAACTCATCCTCAGCGTTACAGCTGATGGTTTTTGGAGAAAATTATAGTGTATATTTTGGGAAAAGCTTGCGTGTAAAACAACAGAATAGCTACGAAGGAAGCCAGGCATTGTCACTGTGTAGTGTTTGATATCAGAAAGAGGGACAAACTCAACAACAATGACAAAGAGACATAACAAGAGAGACTGATGTAAGCTGTGGTTGTGACCCACCCTGTTTTTACAAAGACAGATGGAGGGAAATAGAGTGCACTCATGATGTGAGCAGTCCTGATTAGCAAAGCAGCGTGCCTGTGCATACTAACAGCTGTCATGAACTCAAAGTCAAGTGGCCACACAAGACAATACAACTAGCAGCATAATGCCTGTCTGTGACTCACTTTCTTTTCTTTCTTTCTGTTTTTATGAATCTATAATGTATGAATTTAAGTGTGTGTGTTCTTGTTTTGTTGTGTGTATGTTAATATCTTGCCGGGGGGTGATTGTGTTGGCGTCAGTGCTTATGAACTTACGCAGCAGATGATGTCATGCTTTTGGGTCTGAGGCACTGGGGGTGAGACACCTATACAAACTCTCACACACACACATTCAAATGAGTACATCTATTTTGGTTCTGTGAGACACTCCAACACAAAGAATAAAAAATGGAAAACATTCAGAAATGTTCACAAATTAAAGTTCTAAAAGTCATTTATAATGTTTAACATTGAGGTCTAAACAGTATATAGCTGTATTTAACAGTCATGTCCAGATATTGCAGCAAAGGGCTGTTTCTTTAAATGGGAGGCTTTAAATTGATAGTGGGTTATTGGCTTGACGTTGCTCAATAGTTACACAGGGGACATTTCTTATTAAATGTCACTTCAGGTTAGAGTCAGACATCCTGAAAATGGTAATCATCGTGCCAAAACCCATCATGCAAATAGTCCAATAACTGCTCCAGCTCTCAACAATTAGAGTCACTGCGTCAGGCCTTCGAGCTATTGTCTGGGACACAAACACAAGTTCAGACCAACATCTCAAACTTGTATTGCAAAACAGAGGATAATTGTGTCAGTGTCTGTTCAAATAAAAGATGGCACGTTCTCACTGACAAAAAAATAAAATGAAATATTGATTATTGTATTTTAAAGGACCAGTTTGTAGGATTTGGTGGCATCTTGTGGTGTGGCAACTGAACACTGCTCGCTTTACAAGCAAAATAAACTACAGTGGCCGCAAAACTTGTGAAAAGTCCCTGTCTACAGCCAGTGTTTGGTTTGTCCCTTCTGGGCTGATGTAGAAACATGGCAGTTCAATATGGCGGCCTCAGTAGAAGGGGACCTGCTTCCTCTATAGATAAAAACACTGATGAAAACATATCTATGAATATTCATATTCCATTTCTGCCAATAGATCCTCCTAAATGTTTCACACTGGACCTTTAAAGACACAGCAGATTAATACCACAAGTCTGTCATCTTGTGTATATTTAACCAAATGACTACATGTGATGTGAGACGGATCACTGAGTTTCTGGCAGTTTCACACTATATATATATATTTTAGTTTTTTTGCCTGAGTGGGCCTTTATATGGGGTTATAGTGGCTTATTGAACTGTCAGGAGTAAAAGGGGTACGCAGTCAATAGGACTACATGCTATACAGCTTGCCCAGACCATAGCACTCTTTGCAGCAAAACAGTATTGTTGTCTATTAAAGAGTTACAGCAGTTTATACAGAATATGATAATTTCATATCATACAACTCCAAATGAATGCTAATGTGGTTCTGTGTCTACTGCATGCATAACATAGCCACTGTTTGCCAACATGTTTGCCATAGCAACTTTAAGAAAGCACAAATAGGGAGAGCTGTGAGCCGCTGCGACTGTGCGCGCCGCCATCTTGCATCATCTTGTATCCAGAAACATCTTGAAGGACACCACCCACCCCGGCTTCCATCTCTTTAACCTGTTGCCCTCAGGCAGGCGCTTCAGGTCAATACGGGCCAGAACAAACAGACTCAGGGATAGCTTCTTC
>NW_023339807.1:7893751-7899029 GCF_004916995.1 Morone saxatilis
TATATTATGTATGTATATCATGATAATTATGTGTGCACTTTTACGGAGCTGCTCTCAAATCTCATTGTACTGTGTACAATGACAATAAAGGCTTTCAATTCAATTCAATTCAATTTAAGGTGAAAATATGTCACTGTTGTGTTAACAGCTTCTTTGCTCTTCCTATATTCCCAAAGCGCCTGCTTCCTCTCCACAAATGCAATTTCTATAAGATGGTTTATATTTTTGAGGGGTTTAGTGGTGATGGTTGTACAAACAAAAGCAAACAAAAGTGGTAGTGGTTTGTTTGTAGAGCTGTTTCTGACCTTGTTTCAGGTTGCAACTTCTGTCAGACTGACAGCTGTCTGTAGGTTACATGCATCTCCTGTTAATAAATAAGAGAGTGCCAGTCTTGCAGTCAATGCAGAGTTGATGTCAGCAGTTGCCTATCAGAGCGGGATGGTCAACTCAAAAGGTTCTGCACAGGCTGAAACCCCTAACCCCAAAAATTTTATAAAATATAAGTAAATTAAAATAAACAATATATAAAATAATAATAATAAAATATGACCCTCTACAGACAACAGAGATACGCTACTGTCACAGACTGTTAACACACAAGGAGCACTCTCCTCATCTGCCTTCTCCTGTCCATCTTTCTTCCCTTTTCTCTCTTGTTGACCATTGCAAGCAGCCATAAAGGCATTATGATAGAACCACAGGAGATAAGAGCCATTAAATATGCACGCGCGACACACATACAGAGTAAAATGTGACCCTAATGTGTGTAAAGTACACAGATCCACAGGATCCATCTGATATCCAAATGGCCGGAGAGGAGGGAAGATAAGAAAGCCAACAAGCTTCAATTATTAATGGATGAAGTGTAGATGGTAGACCTGAAATTGATGTGTTGGTAATTTCATATACAATAAAAAATATCACATTATCATTATTAATTGGTCGTTAGGATTTATTGAACGCAACTGTGGTGACACAGTGTCTATCACCAGAAAACTCTTGTTTTCTTCTAACCATTAAATCATATTAACAGAGGGAGTTTGATTATGTTGACTTATTAAACAGGGCAGAAATTAATTTCCCATGTTCAACTGTGTTGTTGATACTGTAATAAATACACTATGTAATATGCAGATGCGGAGCCTGAGTTTTATTTCTGATTTTACAAAAATTTCCTTCCTCAGTTTTTTGTTTATGTGACCATAATACTGGAGGAGTAATACCCTCTGGTGGGTTGTCCTGGTTGGTCAGTCAAATTCATTCAATTCATTCTTTCCAGCTGTCATCCACTCTTCATCTTTTAATTGTGCCCTTCCACAGATCCATGCAATATTTTCACCCCTAATATTACTAATTTACACACCCTGTTGTTTATTTAGGTTTACCTTAATAGTCAAATGGATGATATTCAGGTTAATTTCTTGCATAGAAGTCTGTTTTTGACTCAGTGATGATGATGATAAACCCAATATGAAGCTTTTGTGGTTCTTAAGTCCACTTACATTTGCATCTGATAGTGCATGTAGTCTCAGTGGCTAAATGGACAATTTCTATTACAGTGAAACATTATGCACTGTGGGATAATCACTTGAAGCACAGTGACTAGTGGCCATTAAGAATATGGAAGGCTTGTCTGTTTCATATGAAGACAAAGAACTTTAAGATATTTAACTTTATCACAACATACATCCACCTTGAGGGTTAATTTGGCAACGATTTTTGTTATATAATCCACCCCCTTCTTTCTCTACTTAACACGTACAGAACTTCAGTGCTATAGACAGATCTGCGTCTAGTCTCCAGACTTGTGTACCTGCTATCATACTGACATCAACATGACCTGGTGGCCCTGTCGTCACTAAAGCACAGTGATTATGTGAACACAGGTGAGGCTATTGTGGGGTGTAGGGATGGGAGACATAGAGACAAATTTGAAGAGAGACGGTTATTACTTAATAAAGTAAAATTAAATACCTCTAAGGATTCCTATGCTCTTAAACTCAAAAACTGAAGTTGAACACAAAACATTTGTAGCTGTACTTAACAAATCTGCTACTTTTTTATGTTAATTTTATATCCATTTTTCATATAACCGTTTTGAGTAATGTGGTCCTGCAGGTTCACTCATCATTCATTCTAAATGTTTTACAGGGTTACAAAAAGTATGTTTAAGAAAAAACAAAAACATGTGATACTAAATTGTAAATAATCACAATATTAAATGTCACATGCAGCATTAGTAAAACGGTTCCCTCACTTTGTAATATAATCTATATATTATATAATAATATATATTTATCTTCAATAATTGAATATGTATACAGCCCTTTATGTAATAAATGTCTAAATACTTAATTCTGACAAACATAATCCTCATCACACACAGATGTACACATAAATAAATAAAAGCGACATCTCCTTCTTCATGTCATGTCATCTTGGTCTACATCCTTCTGATGACGCAGGCGATACGAGCAGAGGCGGCTAAATATAACCTTGCACTGGAAATGTCATCACTGTCACATTCCTAACTAAAAACCTCACCACAGCTTCACATGTAAGCTGGTTACATCCTGGTGGCCCAAAGTAAACTTACAAACTAAACTACACATCCTCACCATCACCATTATCATATGTCTTTCAGTTTCTTACTTCTACTCTGTGCTGTGTCCTAATGTTGGGCCTTTTATTATTGTTTGAATAATTAATAAAAAGAAAATCATAGATCATGACAGAGTACCATGTGTTTAACATATTCAGTTTTTTGACCATGCACTCATTATGTTGTGTAACATGGTGGTATTTCTGCTGCTGTGGTTTAATGCTAGGTGTGCAGCGGGAAGCAACTGTTAGGGCAATGGCTAAAGACGTTAGTGTAGATGCTGCTAGCATCAGTTATATGAAAACTAGAGAGTATTTCTTTATTAAAGATCAAAGAGAGCAAAGATGATGGAAAAGATGCTCTTCTCGCAACTGGCTTCTTTGGTGTGATTGGTTGAAGTTAGCCCATTATTGACAGTGATAGCCAGATGGTTCATCCAAACACCTGCCAGGTATTCTCAGATGGTTCTGTGTCACAAACGGTCAATTACTGTCTGACACTTTTGACATTCAGCTTTTTTTTGCTGAACGTTGAGTTCTCAGTTACAGTTATATCACTTAGCAGGGCACAAAGAATGCAAGCACACTAGGGCTGGAACTAGTAATTATCTTCTAGATCAATTAATCATTAGTCATATAGAACCTCTGGAAGTAGTGAAAATACCCATCATAACTTCCTGAAGTTGAAAATGACATTTTCAAATTGTTTGGTTTGTCTAAAGCTCACCGAGATTCCATTAAATTTCATATAAGAAAAAGAAAAACTGAAAATCATGATTTTCATCAACTGATCAATTAAAGGTCCAGTGTGTAATATTTAGGATCTGTTGGCAGAGATGGAATATTATATTCATAGATGTTTTCATTAGTGTATAATCACCAGAAAATAAGAACTGTTGTGTTTTTGTAACTGTAGAATGAGCTGGTCGTCTTCCATGGAGCCTGACATGTTTCGCGGCCACCATAGATTAGGCCACAGGCAACTACACCGCTAGATGTTCCTAGTCCTACACACTGGTCCTTTAATTGTTTCAGCTCTAAAGCAATTAAACTTCTTTCCAACATAAAATAACTTACATAACTTTCTTTTCCAGCACATGAGGGAAAAAATCTAATTTCTGTGAATTTATTAATGTCTTACGGCAGAGATTAGCATGCCATATCAGGAGGTGTCCTCTCTGTCTAGTTCTCATTCTGTGCTGTTCACATTCAGGTTAATTTACTAGAATTTAAATAGTGTATAATCGTGTCGTGTATAATCTAATTCAATTATTCTAGTGATGGAGAAAAGCTATAACATGGCACAAATGGTGGGATTTTATTGTGCTTTTATGTTTAGGTTTTTAGGTGTCATATAGTTAAGTGTCATCAAGATTAGTGTCAGTCTTTTTGTTTGTTTTAGAAACAGTCCAGAGGAAAACAAAATGGTTTTACCCTGAGAAGACTGACGGCATCTGATCTCAGCTAATGTTTGTTTCTCTGGCAGACTGAGAGAATGCAATTCTACTTCATTTGATGTAATTCAATTTGCTGCCTTGCTAATTCTAATAATCTAATGTAAATATTGTTAAAAATGTCACAATGAAACTGTAATGATTGGAGCAGGGGAGGAAGAAGACCTGCTTCACACATCCAGAGGCCACAGCAGTGGAAGACATTAACACTCATTTAGTTGTTCCTTCAGGACCTGCAGCTAATGGATAAATTGAAGATAGTTATCTTGTGCTCATATTGTCTCAAACAATAACAATATTACAAGTGAAGTAAAAGTGTGAGAAAAGCTCTCTAAAGATACTATATTTTGGATAATGGCTTATGTTTTGTTTCTCACAATAGGCATCTGATACAAATTATTATTTAAGTAAATTTTACAGTAACCCAATTAAAACCAGACCGATTGAAAAGCTACATTAAAGGACCAGTGTGTAGGATAGATTGCAACCTCATTGTAACGAAAACAAAACAATTCTTATTTTCAGGTGATTATATACTAACGAATACATACATATGAATTTTATATTCTATTTCTGCTAATAGATCCTCCTAAAATACTACACGCTGCACCTTTTACAGGGTGATTCTGAGTAGGGTTGAGTACATAAATGTGGTAATACAGTGGAATGTAACTGAAGACAGAATGCTGCTCTGAATTTGCAAGTGTTGCTCTGATAAATGCATTCAAGTGTGACTATGTAACTTTTAAAAGAAGAGAAAAAGACCTCTCTTCCATTAATCTGTTCAATCGGTAGTGTAGAAATTAGTTCATAATTGATGTTCCCTGTCTCCTCACTGTGTAGTTTATATTTATCAGCTTCCCCTATGGTAATTATAGGAAGTGGGAATAAAGATGACAGGTAGCAGTACCAGCTGATTAGCAGTCCAGAAGTGTCTTTAGAAGCAGCACAGTGAAGAAGCAGCAGGAGTGTCACACTCACCTTGACAAGTGCTTGGAGGGCCCTTTCAAACACAGTTCAGGCAATTTTAAGATGAAAGAGACTGCAGTAAATGTTTATTTTGCATCCAAAAATACTGTTTTTAAGTTACCCACACTTAGAAGTGTGTTCTTGCATGTGTGTTAGAGATTTTTGATCATTTCAGTAAACATAAACAAGCTTGGGAATCAAGTGTTGATTTATGGAGAGTAGATAATATAGAAAATGTTTAAAGATGCACGGTT
>NW_023339807.1:7899037-7899367 GCF_004916995.1 Morone saxatilis
TTAGCCTTGGACTGATCATCCATATTTGAGATGACGTTCGACATTTTATGAACATTTTTGTCAAGTAGTTTTATTTTAATTCAATCAAACTTCTTTTTACACTTAAATATTTTTCACACAAGTCAAAACTCTCACAATACAACTGCAACCACCTTTTGTGGATACAGATTACCTTTCTGTAATATAGTATAATCTATTGCATACTGTGTGTGTGCGTGTGTTTTACTATTAATAGTGTGATTCAAGTCAAGGCAAGTGTGTGTGTGTGTGTGTGTGTGTGTGTGTGTGTGTGACCATCCTCCTCCTCAGTCTGCTTGCTTTTCTGCTCTC
>NW_023339807.1:7899467-7907053 GCF_004916995.1 Morone saxatilis
GATCCCGACAGGCAGTCCAATCAGACAGCGCCACGTGTGGTCAGGATGCTCCCCCGACTCAGAGAGACCTTTATATTTATATTATACAATACATTTAATATATATTTATATTATACAATACATTTAATATATATTTATATTATACAATACATTTAATATATATTTATATATATATATAATATGTAAATATATATATAATATATATATATTATATGTTTAAATATATATAATATATACATATATATATATAATATATATATATTATATATGTTTAAATATATATAATATATACATATATATATAATATATATAATAAAAATATTCCTCAGTGTTTGAGACGTAGGAAAGTCCGGACCAGCTCCAGTGGACCGTGACTTTTATATTATTTTTCCTCCACCCTTCGGTTTGTTTTACCATTTACCAGAATGCAAAGCTGGGCTTGATTGGAAGTCCTCGGCCTCCATGAGAAGCGGAGCCTCGCGGGGTCAGAGGGTCAGGGGCACTGTGTCAAGCGAATGGGCCAGGTCTGTGAAGCGGGGTCTGTTTTCCTCAACTGCTGCTTATCAGGAGGCAGAATTCCACAGTCGTTCGAGGAAGGCCAACAGGACCAGCAGCCAGCCTCCACAGGACCTTCACAGAAACTCCAACAGACCTCCCACAGACCTTCAACAGGACCTCCACAGACCTCCACAGGCTTTTAACAGAAACTCACAGAAAACTCCCACAGAACCTCCACAGAACCTCCACAGACCCACTACAAGACCTCCCACAGACTCTACCCAGAACCTCCCACCAGACCTTCACAGTATCCAAAGGGGGGAAACAGACCTCAGCGGTCCCAGACTCTGACGGGACTTACCTTATGTTACCAAGGTTCTCACAATCCACCTGACGACCTCGAACCAAAAGTTAAAGTCTGAACTTACCAATTATTAACTAATTAACAGAAACTAATGTCAGGGCGAAGAACAAGCTAGTTGTCAAAACGCAAATTTAAACTCATCTAAAAGATTAAAGGAACTGTCCCCGAATCAGCCTTAAACTGCAGTCCGGTAGCTAACGGGAAAAGTACAGCAGCAGTTAGCTGTTAGCATGCTATAATCTGCTAATTAGCACAAAGTAAAGTTTAACTTTAATCATTAGTGTTGTTTATTTCCTTGTAGAGAGATCAGTTATCAGTCACACTGTTAAAAAACAGTTATTACAGGATGATACTTATATTATTTATTATATTATTTATATTTATTAAACCGTGGTAGCTATTCGTTGTTAGCCACTAAAAAGGCTACATATTATATTTATAGCAGCTGTTGTAAAGCTATCAGCTTGTTAGCTACGAACAACATTGAACCAGACAGATTCGGGGCAGAAGGAACGTCGCTGTGTTTAATGTTAATGTTTTCATAGAGCTCAGGGCTTCCAGAGGATGAGCTTTCAGGGTCAAAGGTCAGTCTTCAGTGGCCGGTTGAGACTGACAGGCTAATACGAGGCCTCCGATGACAGAAGAGGCGACAAAGAGTTTTCCACTGTCCAGGAGGTCAGGAGGTCAGAGAACGTCACCACTCTCCTCAGGGCACATTCTTCTTATTATCTTGAAGAAGCTCTGTATCCCTCGTATCCACTCTGAACTGTTTATCGGCCTGTAAATGAGTTAGCAACCAAGCAACTCACATGGGTGTTTAGTTAGCAATAAGATTTAGCTTCATTTATTATTTCTACATTAATCAGAAAATACATCGAGGCATAAAAACTCTGGTGTTGTTTATTATAATGAATCCAGCTTCATTATAAACTTAATCACATTAATTAAGTCTCTCCAGTTGAACCAGACGGCCTCTCAGACGAGGTCAGACGAGGCCCAAACGCCTGTTTCCTGTCCTTCATTTCCCACCTTCCTGTTCTGACCTCAGGCTGTGTGTGAAGCCAGTTCCCCCAGTTCCCAGTCCTCATCAGTCCTCCCAGTCCTCACAGTTCCTCCCAGTTTCCCCGTCCTCCCAGTCCCCCCTAGTCCTCACAGTCCTCCCAGTCCTCACAGTCCCTCCAGTCCTCCCAGCCCCCAGTCCCCCCAGGTCCCCCCAGTCCTCCCATCCCCCCAGTCCTCCCAGTCCCCCCAGTCCCCCCAGTTCCCCAGTCCTTCACAGTCCCTCCAGTCCCCCATTCCCCCCAGTCCTCACAGTCCCTCCAGTCCCCCCAGTCCTCCCAGTCCTCCCAGTCCCCCCAGTTCCAGTCCTCAACATCCTCACATTTCCCCCAGTTTGAAAGTGAGGGACAGCTCAGCTGGATGTTTGCTGTAGTTGTTTCCTGCTAAGCAAACATTGACAAACAGTGATGATATTTTTGGTGTATGGTTCCGTTAGCTAGCATAGAAACAGAGTACATTTTATACTATGAGTCTTTTTCAGTGTCGATTGAAGTGAAATTAATTTTTAATAATAATTAATAATAATACATTTTATTTAAAGCGCTTTTCTAAATACTCAAAGACACTTTACATAAAAAACATTAAAAACAGCAAAAAACACATCAAATAGTAAAACACTAGAAAACATCAGACAGGCTAAACATTAAAAGCCATTTTAAAAAAGGTGTTTTTGTCAGAGATTTGAAATGTTGGAGGGTCGGTTACAGTCACAGATGGGTTTGGGGAGAGATGTTCCTAGAGGGAGGGGGAGCTACAGAGAAGTTCCACCCCAGGTTCGGTGCTTGGTCCCTGGGTGGTTGGAGTCAGAAGGTTGGCATCAGGATGAGCGGAGGCTGCGGCATGGTCAAGTGAGGTAGGAAGGAGCCTTGGTTATGGGAGGGCTTTGGTGTGTGAGGAGGAGGATTTTGAACTGAATGCTCTGTGGAAACTGGGAGCCAGGTTGGAGGTTCTGGGGAGGAGGGATGGGATTGGGGTCACGAGGGTGTGGGTGAGCAGACGAGCAGCAGAGTTCTGGATGTACTGGAGTTTATTTAAGGTTTTGGATGGTGTGCCGTAGAGGATGCTGTTGCAGTAATCGATTCTGGAGGTGATGAAGGCGTGGATGAGGGTTTCTGCAGCAGAGAAGGAGAGTGATGGGCGGAGTCGGGCTATGTTTTTGAGGTGAAAAAAATGAAAATGAATAAACTCTGCACTTGCACTGAATCAATAGTGTCACTGAAAAAAACACTATGGGTGTCAGACATTCACTGTCACAGATTTACTACTTCCGGTTGTCCAGAGAACATATGTTTTAAATGTTTACACTGGACTAGAAAACCTCTAATGGCTGCACTTCAAACCCTACAGCTGGTCTGTGTCTGGATGTGTGTGTCAAAGAGAACGAGACTGACCAAGAGAATCGATCAAGTGAATCTCCAAAGGCAGAACTTACTTCACAGTTGAGCCACCATCAGAGGACTGACGTCAGAAACAGGACGGAAATATGGAATAAATTCTCCAGAAATGTGTGAATTTGACAAATCAGTGACTGCAGAGGTGTACAGTGTCGCACTAAAACAAATAGGGAACTGTTACCTTGCTCTATCTTTTAGTTTCTTTGGTGAACATAAATGCTAACAAACAGTGTAACAAGAGTCCTCAGCCAAAGCTGAATGCTAACATGCTCACAATGGTGATGCTAACATGCTCCTGTTTAGAAGGTGTTATGTTCAACATCTTAGTTTAGGGTGTTTGCATGCTAAGGTTTCTTAGTAAGCACTAAACACTAAGTACAGGTGAGAATGAGGCATGTCATCAGTTTTTCAAAAGTCAAAATTTGGATCTGATGAAAAGCTAAGGAATTACCAAAGTTATTATAATTCCCCCTGTGGAGAACATCAGTGTCTGAAACAAGTGTAATGACAATCCATCCACTGTCACAGACAATCATATAAAACCACAAATGTCAACCTCATGGTTGTACAGTTTAGTAGATGGTGACATTTCACAGGATAATTAAAAACATTGACCTGTAGGTGGTGCTAGATAAAAGCTCAGAATCATCAAAGTCATAAAGCCTTTGGATTCAGTAAATTCCTTCAACATCATGGCCTCATCTCTCCCGAATTATTTTCTCCAGATCTTCATTTGGCAGAGGAAGCTAAATGACCAGTGTCCTTTCCAAAGAAATAACACAAACACAACACTGCTGTGTTCACAGATACATATTCAGGCTCATGGCAGCATTTGGGCTGATTATACAAGCTGAAAAACCTTCCTTTTGGCCAACGTGTGAAGGATCATTGCTAAAAGATGTTGGCTCTGCATCCCATCATGCTTCACACCTCTTGAAGACATCAGTCCACATCCTGTTACTGAAGTGGACCTTCTTTCTGAGCAGCTGCTAATACTCTGTGCCCAAGAGTCTCTTGAGTAATTCAGGCTTTGAAGCATGCACAGCAGCCGTAAGTAGAGGAGTCCTTGGAGATCGAAACTTTCTTTACCTCAGGACCCACGTCCCACGTCTGTAAGTTGTTTCTATGAACCAGTTGTAAAGGCAGCCCATAGAGCATACTTTGTTATCTTTATGATGTCCACTCATTGTGCAGTAACAGTGATCTTCAGAACTGCATGGACTCTGCGTGATCTGCTGCGTTCTTGTTGCTCCATCTAATCGCTTTCCTCCACAGATTACAACACATAATATACTGACCAACATGCACAGAAAATAGCATCACCAGGCAAGCTGACCGAGACATGACAGGGGCAAAAAAAAGTTTTCCCTGCTATCATCTCATTCTTATTGCTTGTCTTTACTTTTCTGTCCTGACTGACTCAACTCTGCAGAATGTTCTCATTTCCCCTGTGGGACTGCACACACCTGCTAGTCCTCCACTAAGCATCAAAAACCATTTCATAACCATCCACTGCTGCCTGCATCCATATGTCCATATGTCCCCTCTCTTCATTTTCATTCACAATGTTCAGTTAGAGAGCAGTCTTGCTTTCTGTCGTCTGAGTGGCTCCATCATCTCTCACTCGGTCTCTCTACTTTTGCAACTTCTGGTTCGGGGAATCAGTTTATTAAGAAAGAGGATGTAATCACTGCTCTTTGCTACATCTTTAACAAATCTCCCCTGAGAGTCCCTCACATGACAAATCTCCATCTTATTTGCCAAAAACAGATACGCCAATAAAAACTAACTATAAGTATGTTTCCGATATCAAACTGCTGAGTTACTTATTTCCTTTGCATCAGTGACATTAGTTTATAACTGAACAGAAAGAGAGTGTGCACTCAGTGTGGTGACTGATTGTCTTCACTGAGACACCCTGCAGCAACGACAGGATGGAGGAGAAGCCCTGGAGAAAGATCTGCTGAACCTCATTCTGAGGCCAGAGGGAGCACATATGGGTTTGCTAGACCAACATTTGATGCATTTCATAATCCTTCAGTGATAGTTTGCTTTCTTTTCCTTTCCAGGCTTAGGGTTTGGCTGTGGTTTGTGTTTACGCCAGCTGTCAGTTCTGTTCTCTGAGACACACTGCCTCCCTGTGGAATAAAGCTGCAACTGAACGGCAAGAGCTGCAAAAGTTACTCATTGCCCTCTATCTAATCTTCTGTGCTATTGACAGGAACCAATAAATATATTATATGTATGAACTGAGACATTTCTTTAATCACAACTTTAGAATATAGGATATGAAGATGAAAGAGGGAGGATTTGGTCATGCAGATAGTATTTTAAGAGCAGATGATTACATACATTATAGTTTTATTGTAACCGGTGAAGGCAGATTACAGTGGAGAAACTGTGTGCTGCAGGTTATAGTGAGATAACTGCATGAAAGACATCAGTGTAAAAGAGACCTGCCAGAGTAGGTTTTTATGATGGTTTCAGTTGTGAATGTTGGTCTCGGACCCACCTCTGAATGCACACAGGTATGGCGCCACCTTCTCTTTGTTAATGTGTTTATTGGATCTTGGTGTTATTTGCAGTCAAGTCTACAAAGCTGTAAGTGTCACTGTTTGTGGCATGAGAGTGGACCGGTGTACCTTTAAGCTACGACATTTTTCATGTCTTCTTCTCTCTAACTGATTTTCCTGCTCATTTGTACCCAAAGAAAAATGAGGTAGTGGAGACAAATGAGTGTTGGAGTGTACGGTTTGATTTAATGGCTTGGAGGCGGGAAGGAGCAGCTCCCTTTCCTGCACCGCATACTTGAATGCAATCTCAGACAGGGCGCCAGTGTTGTGAATGGAAAAGTAAGAGGGGTGTGGGGAAAGCTTGGAGAGGTTGAGCATAAGAGAGGCCTGGACAAGAGGCAGAAGTCTGGTGGCAGACGCAAGGAGTCAGTAATTCAATATTATTTATTGCCTAGTAGGGGTGTTGTAGCTTGATTTTTCATGAATTTGCCATTTTGTGGCATATATCAAAATAATTCTTATTAATGTGATAATGATTTCAACATTACCCAGCCTTATTACTAGGAGTGATCCACGGGTACTTAATGGCCCATCAGGGTTGACATCTTGTTCCCAGATCTCTACAGAAATCAATTCAATCAACAAAATCATTGAACCAGAGGTATAAAATCAGCTAAACTTTCCTATCCTGTCAAAGGTTGAGTTGGACTGTGCACAGCACACACTATTATATGCTGAATAAGGCAAACAAGTGAGTGTTTATGTATTTATTTTTATTGACAGTACAGTCCGTTCTGTAGAATAGAACACTTAAGTACCTGAACGGAAAAGTTTCTTTCCCTCTTTGCTAAAAATAAACTTAATTCCCTGTATTTTTGTTCTACTGTTACAGTTTAAAAAAAAATTAGAATAACTATATGTGTTGCATACATTTACAATGTAATAATAGTTCCCCTTCTGAGGTTAACACAAACTGATCAAGGTAAATCAACATACTGTACACAAATATATGGCCCTACAGCAGGATTACTGTTTGTAATAACTTACATTCAGATGATTCAGTTGACACACAGAAAAACAAGCACACACAAACACACACCAACTCCTTGTTGCTTCAGTCGTAAATACTGTAAATTGTCTGATTGTTTTTTTTCCCCCTCCCAGATGGGAAACTGTTATAAAGTAATGGGCAGCACTGTATTGTAAGCTTGTAGACAGCTAACTGTACAGATTAAATGAAAATGTTTCTATGAAGCCAAAGAAATGTTTTATCATTTAACCATAATAACAAACTTAAAAATGATTTAAAATGTCAGTGTGACAGTTCAAAATATAAATACAATGTGCAAAAGTTCCTCACTTAAACATGTACATTGAACATTCAGTTATATGCGTGCTTTTAATAATCCAAGTATTCAATAAATATATATCATGATTATTAATCTCCCGCTCAATAACATTGTTAGTTTAACCCCTTAATCATAAAGGATTTCACCAGATCACTGCCAGCATCAGAGCCAGCCATTTTGTCCATTCATTCACGGTCAGACCAGCGGTCAGTGCCCCAGTCCCAATGTCCAACTTCAGACTTCAATTGAAATGCTGTAAAAAAGTAAAATCACTTCACCTTGAATGAATGAATGAATGAATGAATGAATGAATGAATGTGTGTATATATTATATTATATTATATATATATATACATATACATATATATACATATACATATATATACAATACATATATATACATATACAT